>NC_084567.2:1012500-1035000 GCF_033978685.3 Nerophis lumbriciformis | reverse complement strand
GGTTTCAACTGCCGCATACCTCGTGTCAAGCCACTGTTGACCAAGAAACAGCGCGCAAAGCGTCTCACCTGGGCTAAGGAAAAAAAGAGCTGGACTGCTGCTGAGTGGTCCAAAGTCATGTTTTCTGACGAAAGCAAATTTTGCATTTCCTTTGGAAATCGAGGTCCCAGAGTCTGGAGGAAGACAGGAGAGGCACAGGATCCACGTTGCCTGAAGTCTAGTGTAAAGTTTCCACCATCAGTGATGGTTTGGGGTGCCATGTCATCTGCTGGTGTCGGTCCACTCTGTTTCCTGAGATCCAGGGTCAACGCAGCCGTCTACCAGCAAGTTTTAGAGCACTTCATGCTTCCTGCTGCTGACCTGCTCTATGGAGATGGAGATTTCAAGTTCCAACAGGACTTGGCGCCTGCACACAGCGCAAAATCTACCCGTGCCTGGTTTACGGACCATGGTATTTCTGTTCTAAATTGGCCCGCCAACTCCCCTGACCTTAGCCCCATAGAAAATCTGTGGGGTATTGTGAAAAGGAAGATGCAGAATGCCAGACCCAAAAACGCAGAAGAGTTGAAGGCCACTATCAGAGCAACCTGGGCTCTCATAACACCTGAGCAGTGCCAGAAACTCATCGACTCCATGCCACGCCGCATTAACGCAGTAATTGAGGCAAAAGGAGCTCCAACCAAGTATTGAGTATTGTACATGCTCATATTTTTCATTTTCATACTTTTCAGTTGGCCAACATTTCTAAAAATCCCTTTTTTGTATTAGCCTTAAGTAATATTCTAATTTTGTGACACACGGAATTTTGGATTTTCATTTGTTGCCACTTCAAATCATCAAAATTAAATGAAATAAACATTTGAATGCATCAGTCTGTGTGCAATGAATAAATATAATGTACAAGTTACACCTTTTGAATGCAATTACTGAAATAAATCAAGTTTTTCAAAATATTCTAATTTACTGGCTTTTACCTGTATACATACTATGCACATATAAAAATAGTAAGCTTTTAGTTATATTTTTTTGTAGAATTTTTTGTTTGTAATTGTTTTTTAATTTTCATTGTTTACGTCATTGATGGGGCTCTCCCTTAGAGATAGGGTGAGAAGCTCTGTCATCCGGGGGGAGCTCAAAGTAAAGCCGCTGCTCCTCCACATGGAGAGGAGCCAGATGAGGTGGTTCGGGCATCTGGTCAGGATGCCACCCGAACGCCTCCCTAGGAAGGTGTTTAGGGCACGTCCAACCGGTAGGAGGCCACGGGGAAGACCCAGGACACGTTGGGAAGACTATGTCTCCTGGCTGGCCTGGGAACGCCTCGGGATCCCCTGGGAGGAGCTGGACCAAGTGGCTGGGGAGAGGGAAGTCTGGGCTTCCCTGCTTAGGCTGCTGCCCCCGCGACCCGACCTCGGATAAGCGGAAAAAGATGGATGGATGTTTACTTCCAAGTTATTATAGTATTTCTCTATATACTGTATTTTTCGGACCATAAGGTGCACTAAAAATCCTTTCATTTTGGGCTCTGTACCGCGGATGTGGTTGTGGCTTGTGCAGCCCTTTGAGACACTTGGCATTTAGGGCTATATAAATAAATATTGATTGATTGATTGATTTTCTCAAAAATCTACCATGCGCCTTATAACCCGGTGCGCCTAATGTATAGAATAATTCTGGTTGTGCTTACCGACCTCGAAGCAATTTTATTTGGTACATGGTGTAATGATAAGTGTGACCAGTAGATGGCAGTCACACATAAGAGATACGTGTAGACTGCAATATGACGGCAGTAAACAACACTACAACTTATTACGTTCCATTGAGAATAAAGAACATTACACACGGCAATAAGAAATCTGCCAAAATGTTTTAGTAGGACTTTGAAGCTGCACCGCTTGATGGATTGTCGGCCCATTACGTAGTCACACATACAAGTATTACTATGGTGTGTGTACAAGGACCACAAAATGGCACCCATTAGCAGACATTATCTGGCGTTTTGTTTCACAATATTATGTAAAACCAACTTTTCTTACCTTCTGGTACCTGCTGATGTGTATTTGGGATCTGCATAAGTCCTGAAAATGTGCGCATATCCACCTTTTGTAGTCGAAAAGCTTCTAATATTCCTCTATCTTCTTATGTGACATTCATCCTCCACTGTTGCCATTTCTAATATAAAGTAGTGTAAAGTTTTGACTTATATCTGTCAGTAAACTCACCATGAAAGCACTAAAACATACCGGTGTGGTGAGTGTACATTATTCACCCAAGGAACTTTAGTTATTAGAGAGTTCCGATCGGACGGTTTTTCACGGGACACATTTCCTGCGTTGTTGTTGTTTCCGGATGAGGAGATGCTGCTCTGTTATTGATTGAAGTAAATGTCATTAAAACACCGCTACAGCAAAGATGACGGGGAGAAGACGCTGTCCAAGTGGAGGCACGTAAATAAGAGCGCCCACAAAACAGTGCATCCTGAAGAGACTGTCAGAAAGTGATGTGTAAAACATCATCTATGCAACATTTTGACCAAAGACCACCATTACATGTTATGTAGACCACAAGGAAGTCTTTTACATTTAGAAAAATAATCATAATAATATGACTCCTTCAGTGCGCCTTATGTATGAAAATAGACCCGCTATTCAGACAGTGCGCCTTATAATCCGGTGCGCCCTATGGTCTAGAAAATACTGTACATTTATAATTATTTATTATTAATTTTGGCCAAAGGGGGCGCAATTTCAATTCTTACACTTGTTATTTCATATGTTGACCAGAGGGGGAGCACTTCACTTTTTTTTTACACACTTGTTATTTCATATGTTGACCAGAGGGAGAGCACTTCCCATTTTTACACACACTTGTTCTTATCATATGTTGACCAGAGGGGGAGCACTTTAAATGTTTCCACACACTTGTTATTTCATATGTTGGCCAGAGTGAGAGCACTTCAAATTTTTACACACACTTGTTATTTCATATGTTGACCAGAGGGAGAGCACTTCACATTTTTACACACACTTGTTATTTCATATGTTGACCAGAGGGGGAGCACTTCTAATGTTTACACACACTTGTTATTTCATATGTTGACCAGAGGGGGAGCACTTTAAATGTTTACACACACTTGTTATTTCATATGTTGACCAGAGGGGGGGTACTTCACAATTTTTACACACACTTATTTCATATGTTGACCAGAGGGGGAGCACTTTAAATGTTTCCACACACTTGTTATTTCATATGTTGGCCAGAGTGAGAGCACTTCACATTTTTACACACACTTGTTATTTCATATGTTGACCAGAGGGGGAGCACTTCTAATGTTTACACACACTTGTTATTTCATATGTTGACCAGAGGGGGGGTACTTCACAATTTTTACACACACGTTATTTCATATATTGACCAGAGGGGGGGGTACTTCACATTTTTTACACACACTTATTTCATATGTTGACCAGAGGGGGAGCACTTCTAATGTTTACACACACTTGTTATTTCATATATTGACCAGAGGGGGGGGTACTTCACATTTTTTACACACACATGTTATTTCATATGTTGACCAGAGGGGGAGCACTTTAAATGTTTACACACACTTGTTATTTCATATGTTGGCCAGAGGGAGAGCACTTCACATTTTTACACACACTTGTTATTGCATATGTTGACCAGAGAGGGAGCACTTCTAATGTTTACACACACTTGTTATTTCATATGTTGACCAGAGGGGGAACACTTCACATTTTTACACACACTTGTTATTTCATATATTGACCAGAGGGGGGGTACTTCACATTTTTTACACACACATGTTATTTCATATATTGACCAGAGGGGGGGTACTTCACATTTTTTACACACACTTATTTCATATGTTGACCAGAGGGGGGGGTACTTCACATTTTTTACACACACTTATTTCATATGTTGACCAGAGGGGGAGCACTTCTAATGTTTACACACACTTGTTATTTCATATATTGACCAGAGGGGGGGGTACTTCACATTTTTTACACACACATGTTATTTCATATGTTGACCAGAGGGGGAGCACTTTAAATGTTTACACACACTTGTTATTTCATATGTTGACCAGAGAGGGGGTACTTCACATTTTATTTACACACTTGTTATTTCATATATTGACCAGAGGGGGAGCACTTTAAATTTTTACACACACTTGTTATTTAATATGTTGACCAGAGGGGGGGTACTTCACATTTTTTACACACACATGTTATTTCATATATTGACCAGAGGGGGGGTACTTCACACTTTTTACACACACTTGTTATTTCATATGTTGACCAGAGGGAGAGCACTTCACATTTTTACACACACTTGTTATTTCATATGTTGGCCAGAGGGGGGACACTTCTAATGTTTACACAAACTTGTTATTTCATATGTTGGCCAGAGGGGAAGCACGTCACATTTTTACACACACTTGTTATTTCATATGTTGATCAGTATTTGTCTCTCTATTAGATGCTATGTTATTGATTTATGTCATCACTTGTTCACACCTCCTCATATGGAAGATACTTTTCCTTCTTCATGTCTCAAGAAGGCCAGAAATACAAGAACACACACACTCACGCCAACATTATTTGGACCTGCCTTTATGTACTGTGTGTGTGTGTGTGTGTGTGTGTGTGTGTGTGTGTGTGTGTGTGTGTGTGTGTGTGTGTGTGTGTGTGTGTGTGTGTGTGTGTGTGTGTGTGTGTGTGTGTTGCAGGGCAGCAGAGTCAAGCTGGCAGTGTGATGAGTGACTACAGTAAAGCGTGGGAGGATTACTACAAGAAACAAAGTAGGAGTGGATCATCTCACCTCACATAAAACATCTCCGCATTGGCACTGCAGTTATTTACGTGTGTGTGTGTGTGTGTGTGTGTGTGTGTGTGTGTGTGTGTGTGTGTGTGTGTGTGCGTGCAGCTCAGTCATCCCAGCAGAGCTCGCTGCCGGACTACACGGCGGCGCTAGCAGAGTACTACCGCCAGCAGCCGTACCTGTGGAACCCCGCCCAGATCCAGGTAGACACAGGAAGTGACGAGGACAGACAGGAAGTGACAAGGACAGACAGGAAGCGGCGTCTTCGGCGTAGCTAACGTTTCGTCTCTCTCCTTTTCCCCCCCCAGGATCACTAGAGGCCCCTCCCACGTCGGTGGCAGTCGCCACGGCAACCTGCCCCCGCCGGCGACGCTCCACCTCCTTACTTTTTTTGTAGAGCGAAATCACGAGAAAACAGGAAGTGGTCTTCTGCTTTTAACCTCCAAAGTCGACGGTGTGTCCAACTTCCTGTTTTTGTTTTTTTTGTTGTTGTTGTTTTTTTTATCCAACCTGAGCGTGGACACGTTTGAACAAAGTTGACTTTCACCTTCTTTCAGCTTCACGCTAGCAGTCTTGACAAACTATCACCTGTTTGACGCATGCTTCTTCTTTTGCTTTTTCTTTGCTTCTTTGGATCTTTTAACGCATTGGACAGAAACGTAACCTTTGACCTTTTTCTACCACGCTCCTCCTCCCCTCTCTGTGGGCCAACACTACATTTTAACTCTTTGCTTAGCGCTCCTTCAGCCCAGAAGCTGGGACGCCATCTTGGAAGAACATTAGCAATTAGCTTCCTTAGCTCCATTAGCTCGCCCTTGTGTGCATTAGCCACGACATTGGTACTTTTTTTTTCTTTCTCTCTCGACTTTCTGCCTAAATGAAAGCTTTATTCACTTCAAGTTTGGAGCTAGCTTTAGCCCGAGAAAGTGGAGCGGCGTGTTGCTAGCCTAGCGTGTTGGACCACAGAGAAGTTAGCATGGCGATGATACGAGTTTGGGTTCAGGGGTCTATTTAAATGTTTTTTTTGTTGTTGTTGTTCATGAGTTAATATGCTTAGTGTTGACTTCCTGTCGCGTGCGAAGTGAAGCTCCTCAGTTCTCAAGACTGCTATGCTAATGCTAATGCTAACACATCCCGGCCCTGTGAGTCGCTCAGGCTCGTTAGCCGTTAGCACGGCGGCTCAGAGTGGGCGCTCCCCTCCAACCACCCCCCTCCCCTCCTCCCCCTGTTTCAGGCCACGCCCCCCCCCCAACCGGGATCATACACGAGCGCCGTCCACGCCGTTTTAGTTCTTCCGAGCTCCGCCCCCTTGACCAGGGTAGGCGTTTTTTGGTTTATGTTGTTTTGTTTTTTTTGTAACGGACTCTGGTCCAAATGTAACCTGCAGATGTTTCTAGAAGATTCTATTGACTGATGAGGAAGTGAAGATAACGAGGGCTAATAAAGTGGCGCCTTCTTTCTGACTTCCCCCGCGTCTCCTTAGCGTTACTGTGGCAAGCCACGCCCCCTCGGTAGGCGGCCCGGGCCCTTCTCGCAGAGTCTCATTTATTATTCATCATTGTTAGCGATCCTTGAAATATTCATGTTCCCGCCGCCCCGACAGATGCTGTGATTGATGATGTCATCGGTCATTAAGACGGGTGTGTGCGTGCACAGGAAGTAGTTACTGCAGCATACTGTGCGTGTGGTCAGTGAGTACAGTAAAGTGGTCGTTAAGTACACTTGGTCTTTGACCGCAAGTGGGCGTGTCTTGTCTCGCCGCCAGAAAAACCCCATGCAGCGATTGTTTTGTTTTATTCTTGTTATTCAACTATTTCTTGACACTTGATGTTGTCATGGCAACAAACAATTAGCTATCAGCGAGAATAATACCAACTTTGAAATATTTTTTGACACTTGATGTTGTTATGACAACAAATAATTAGCTATCAGCAAGAATAATACCAACTTTTAAATATTTTGTGGCTGGACAGATGTTATTTTGAGGACAAATAATTTAGGGTGAGAGCATTGACCCCTGGGGCACGCCGTAGTGAGTGACATTTACTTTAACGCTAAAGTTTTTTTCCATCCCATTTATCAGACACAAAAGCCTTTTTTTTTTTTATCGTTGCATTGTTTTAATCGCAGGTCAAGGTCACGTCTGTGAATTAAACAAATGATAAACAAATGTTGACTTTGGTGAGTGAAAGTGATTTGTATTGGAAGTATTTAAAGCGGATAGATTAATCACAGTTCATCATGATTAATTGCAACACTGTGAAATTGTAGTGTTCAAACATCAATGGCAGGACATAAAATGCAAATATTTGACACACTTTATTGCTGCTCGTTGTGGTCCAAAAGTTAGAATTATTCATCATGAATCTTAATATTTTGATGTCTGCAGCATAAAAAAAACCTCTATGATCTTGAAAATACTGTTTTGTTTTTAATCCTGAGACATGAAATAACTACCACATGGTCACCTTTACACTCTATAATAATGCTGTCTTGCCTGAGCCAATCAGTGGCCACGATACTGAACAGTGTGCTCTGATGTGTTTACATTTTTATTCCTAAAAATAATCACTGAGGGCAAAAATATACTGGGGAGGAGATTACACAATAATATTATTCTGTATGATTATTAACAATTTAAATATATAACATTCTGTATGATAATTAACAATTTAAATATTTAAATTTTTGTATGACTATTAACAATTTATATATCATTCTATATGATTATTAGCAATTAAAATATTTAACATTCTGTATGATAATTAACAATTTAAATATTTACATTTTTGTATGATTATTAACAATTTATATATTTATCATTCTGTATGATTATTAGCAATTAAAATATTTAACATTCTGTATGATAATTAACAATTTAAATATTTAAATTTGTGTATGATTATTAACAATTTATATATTTATCATTCTGTATGATTATTAGCAATTAAAATATTTAACATTCTGTATGATAATTAACAATTTAAATATTTAAATGTGTGTATGATTATTAACAATTTATATATTTATCATTCTGTATGATTATTAGCAATTAAAATATTTAACATTCTGTATGATAATTAACAATTTAAATATTTAAATTTGTGTATGATTATTAGCAATTAAAATATTTAACATTCTGTATGATAATTAACAATTTAAATTGTTGTATGATTATTAACAATTTATATATTTATAATTTTGTATGATTATTAGCAATTAAAATATTTAACATTCTGTATGATAATTAACAATTTAAATATTTAAATTTTTGTATGATTATTAACAATGTATATATTTATCATTCTGTATGATTATTAGCAATTAAAATATTTGACATTCTGTATGATAATTAACAATTTAAATTTTTGTATGATTATTAACAATTTATATATTTATCATTCTGTATGATTATTAGCAATTAAAATATTTAACATTCTGTATGATAATTAACAATTTAAATATTTAAATTTTTGTATAATTATTAACAATTTATATATTTATCATTCTGTATGATTATTAGCAATTAAAATATTTAACATTCTGTATGATAATTAACAATTTAAATATTTAAATTTTTGTATGATTATTAACAATTTATATATTTATCATTCTGTATGATTATTAGCAATTAAAATATTTAACATTCTGTATGATAATTAACTATTTAAATTTTTGTATGATTATTAACAATTTATATATTTATCGTTCTGTATGATTATTAGCAATTAAAATATTTAACATTCTGTATGATAATTAACAATTTAAATATTTGTATGATTATTAACAATTTATATGTTTATCATTCTGCATGATTACTAGCAATTAAAATATTTAACATTCTGTATGATAATTAACTATTTAAATTTTTGTATGATTATTAACAATTTATATATTTATCATTCTGTATGATTATTAGCAATTAAAAGATTTAACATTCTGTATGATAATTAACAATTTAAATATTTAAATTTGTGTATGATTAACAATTTATATATTTATCATTCTGTATGATTATTAGCAATTAAAATATTTAGCATTCTGTATGATAATTAACAATTTAAATATTTAAATTTTTGTATGATTATTAACAATTTATATATTTATCATTCTGTATGATTATTAGCAATTAAAATGTTTAACATTCTGTATGATAATTAACAATTTAGATATTTAAATGTTTGTATGATTATTAACAATTTATATATTTATCATTCTGTATGATTATTAGCAATTAAAATATTTAACATTCTCTAATGATTATTAATTAATATTTTTAACATTTTGTGTGATTATTAACAATTAAAATATTTAACATTCTATATGATTAACATATAGAATGTTAATCATATAGACCTCTGCCTTAATCTCTCAACCTCTGCCATCCCAGTGGAGGTTGGGGACATTGAACAGGAATGGGCAATGTTCAAAGCCTCTATTGCTTTAAAGCTGAAGCTGCGAGCTGTGGCCAGAAGGTCTTAGGTGCCTCAAGGGGCGGTAACCCTCGAACACCCTGGTGGACAGCGGTGGTCAGGGAAGCCGTCCGACTGAAGAAAGAGTCCTACCGGGGTATGTTATCCCAGGGGACTCCGGAGGCAGTTGCAAGGTACTGACAGGCCCGAAGGGCAGCGGCCGTAGCTGCGGACGAGGCTAAGCAGAGGGTGTGGGAGCAGTTCGGGGAATCCATGGAGATGGACTATCGGGCGGCACCAAAGCTGTTCTGGAAAAGCATACGGCACCTCAGGAGGGGGAAGCAGGGAACCATCCAAGCTGTGTACGGCAAGGATGGGACTTTGCTGACTTCAAGTGAGGAAGTCGTAGGGAACTCCTGAACCCAAATACATCAGACACACCCTCCCTGACAGGAGCAGAGCCTGAGAATGATGGAGGATTGACGTCGATCTCTCGGAGTGAAGTCACTGAGGTAGTTAGACAACTCCACAGTGGCAAAGCTCCGGAGGTTGACGAGATCCGTCCAGAAATGCTGAAGGCTCTGGGTGTTGAGGGGCTGTCTTGGTTGATACGCCTTTTCAACATTGCGTGGAAGTCTGGGACAGTGCCGAGGGAGTGGCAGACTGGGGTGGTGGTTCCCCTTTTCAAAAAGGGGGACCAGAGGGTGTGTGCTAATTACAGGGGTATCACACTACTCAGCCTCCCTGGGAAAGTTTACGCCAAGGTACTGGAAAGGAGGGTCCGGCCGATAGTCGAACCTCAGATTCAAGAGGAGCAATGTGGATTCCGTCCTGGTCGTGGAACAACTGACCAGCTCTTCACTCTTGTAGGAATCCTGGAGAAGGCCTGGGAGTATGCCTATCCAGTCTAGATGTGCTTTGTGGATTTGGAGAAGGCGTATGACCGGGTCCCCCGGGAGATCTTGTGGGAGGTGCTGAGGGAGTACGCAGTGAGGGGAACCCTGCTGAGGGCCATCCAATCTCTGTACAACCAAAGCGAGAGTTGTGTCCGGGTGCTTGGGTGTAAATCGGATCCGTTTCCAGTGGGGGTTGGTCTCCGCCAGGGCTGCGCTCTGTCACCTATCCTGTTTGTGATTTTCATGGACAGGATTTCTAGACAGAGTCGTGGCCATGGCGGAGAGGGTGTATGTCTCGGGGGGCTAAAGGTTGCGTCACTGCTGTTTGCAGATGATGTGGTCCTGATGGCACCTTCGGTTTGTGACCTTCAGCTCTCACTGGATCGGTTCGCAGCCGAGTGTTCAGCGGCTGGAACGAGGATCAGCATCTCCAAATCTGAGGCCATGGTTCTCAGCAGGAAACCGATGGTTTGTACAGTCCAAGTAGAGGACGAGACTCGGTCCCAGGTGGAGAAGTTTAAGTATCTCTGGGTCTTGTTCACGAGAATGGGAGCAGCTGGGGCAGTATTGCAGTCTCTCTGCCGCACTGTTGTGACGAAACCAGAACTGAGCCAGAAGGCAAAGCTCTCGGTCTATCGAGCTATCTACATTCTCCTGGCTGGCCTGGGAACGCCTCGGGATCCCCCGGGAAGAGCTGTACCAAGTGGCTGGGGAGAGGAGAGTCTGGGCTTCCCTGCTTAGGCTGCTGCCCCCCGCGACCCGACCTCGGATAAGCGGAAGAAGATGGATGGATATTTAAAATTCTGTATGATTATTAACAATTTATATATTTATCATTCTGGATGATTAACAATTTAAATACTGAACATTCTGCATGATTAACAATTTATATATTTATCATTCTGTATGATTATTGATAATTTAAATATTTAATGTTCTGTATGATTATTAACAATTTATATATTTATCATTCTGGATGATTAACAATTTAAATATTTAACATTATGTATGACTATTAACAATTTAAATTTTTAACATTCTGTATTATTATTAACAATTCTATATTTATCATTCTGTATGATTACTAACAATTTAAATATTTATCATTCTGTATGATTATTAACAATTTAATTATTTAACATTCTGTATGATTATTAACAATGTATCTTATCATTCTGTATGATGAACAGTTTATATATTTATCATTCTGTATGATTATTAACAATTGATATATTTATCATTCTGTATGATTATTAACAATTTAAATATTTATCATTCTGTATGATTATTAACAATGTATATATTTAACATTCTGTATGATTATTAATAATTTAAATATTTAATGTTCTGTATGATTATTAACAATTTATATATTTAACATTGTGTATGATTATTAACAATTTATATATTTATCATTCTGGATGATTAACAATTTAAATATTTAACATTATGTATGACTATTAACAATTTAAATATTTAACATTCTGTATTATTATTAACAATTCTATATTTATCATTCTGTATGATTACTAACAATTTAAATATTTATCATTCTGTATGATTATTAACAATTTAATTATTTAACATTCTGTATGATTATTAACAATGTATCTTATCATTCTGTATGATGAACAGTTTATATATTTATCATTCTGTATGATTATTAACAATTGATATATTTATCATTCTGTATGATTATTAACAATTTAAATATTTATCATTCTGTATGATTATTAACAATGTATATATTTAACATTCTGTATGATTATTAACAATGTATATATTTAACATTCTGTATGATTATTAATAATTTAAATATTTAATGTTCTGTATGATTATTAACAATTTATATATTTAACATTGTGTATGATTATTAACAATTTATATATTTATCATTCTGGATGATTAACAATTTAAATATTTAACATTATGTATGACTATTAACAATTTAAATATTAAACATTCTGTATTATTATTAACAATTCTATATTTATCATTCCGTATGATTACTAACAATTTAAATATTTATCATTCTGTATGATTATTAACAATTTAATTATTTAACATTCTGTATGATTATTAACAATGTATATATTTAACATTCTGTATGATGAACAGTTTATATATTTATCATTCTGTATGATTATTAACAATTTATATATTTATCATTCTGCATGATTATTAACAATTTATATATTTAACATTCTGTATGATTATTAACAATTTAAATATTTATCATTATGTATGATTATTAACAATTTATATATTTAACATTCTGTATGATTAGTATCTATATATTTAACATTCTGTATGATTATTAACTATATATTTAACATTCTATATGATTAACAATTTATATATTTAACATTCTGTATGATTATTAACTATATATTTAACATTCTGTATGATTAACAATTTATATATTTAACATTCTGTATGATTATTAACAACTTATATATTCATCACTCTGTACGATTATTAAAGCTCCAAATGATATAAAAATATATTTTTACATAATGATGCGTGTGAAGTTGGTCACTTATTAGTGCAAATATTCAAATAACGTTCACGTTCACACAGGTTACACAATAAAGTGTCGACTTCTGGTTTTGTTTTACGTTGTTACGTGCTATGTCCTGTCAGACTCTTATTTTGTATTTTCCACTTCCTGTTTTGGTGTTGCAAAGTGGGGAATTCGCCTTTGCTAAAGTTTGGACTCTGAACTTCCGCTCCGTGCTTCCTGTTGCGTCACACCTTGCTCGGCCGCGGTCCGCTCTGCGCATGTCCGCCAACTTTGGCGCTCTTCTTACTTTCGTTTTCGTGCAACCGCTGCCAACCGCGTCAAGGGTTGTGGCTTGTCGACATGTCAGAAGCTGTAACATGACGTCATGAATACATGAGTTGCCGCCCTAATTTTAAAGATGTCTTTTTTTGTCTCATCTTATGAATGTTTTTGTGATAAAGTCTTTAAAAATGTATCATTGGTGCACGTCAATACTAGTGTGTGTGTGTGTGTGTGTGTGTGTGTGTGTGTGTGTGTGTGTGTGTGTGTGTGTGTGTGTGTGTGTGTGTGTGTGTGTGTGTGTGTGTGTGTGTGTGTGTGTGTGTTTCTCCCTTTCTTGAGACATGAAAAAGGAAAAGTATCTTCCATATGAGGAGGTGTGAACAAGTGATGACATAAAAAATGTGAAGTGTTCCCCCTCTGGTCGACATATGAAATAACAAGTGTGTGTAAAAAAAAAAATGTGAAGTGCTCCTCCTCTGGTCAACATATGAAATAACAATCGTGTAAAAAAATGTGAAGTGCTCCCCCTCTCGTCAACATATGAAATAACAATCGTGTAAAAAAAAAAGTGACGTGTTCCCCCTCTGGTCAACATATGAAATAACAAGTGTGTGAAAAAAAAGTGAAGTGTTCCCCCTCTGGTCAACATATGAAATAACAAGTGTGTAAAAAAAAATGTGAAGTGTTCCCCCTCTGGTCAACATATGAAATAACAAGTGTGTAAAAAAAATGTGAAGTGTTCCCCCTCTGGTCAACATATGAAATAACAAGTGTGTAAAAAAAAAAGTGAAGTGTTCCCCCTCTGGTCAACATATAAAATAACAAGTGTGTAAAAAAAATGTGAAGTGTTCCCCCTCTGGTCAACATATGAAATAACAAGTGTGTGTAAAAATGTGAAGTGCTCCCCCTCTGGTCAACATATGAAATAACAAATGTGTAAAAAAAAAGGTGAAGTGCTCCCCCTCTGGTCAACATATGAAATAACAAGTGTGTAAAAAAAAAGAAGTGAAGTGTTCCCCCTCTGGTCAACATATGAAATAACAAGTGTGTAAATAAAATGTGAAGTGCTCCCCCTCTGGTCAACATATGAAATAACAAGTGTGTAAAAAAAAGGTGAAGTGCTCCCCCTCTGGTCAACATATGAAATAACAAGTGTGTAAAAAAAAATGTGACGTGTTCCCCCTCTAGTCAACATATGAAATAACAAGTGTGTAAAAAAAAAAGTGAAGTGCTCCCCCTCTGGTCAACATATGAAATAACAAGTGTGTAAAAAAAAAGTGACGTGTTCCCCCTCTGGTCAACATATGAAATAACAAGTGTGTGTGTAAAAAAAAAAAAAGTGAAGTGCTCCCCCTCTGGTCAACATATGAAATTACAAGTGTGTGTAAAAAAATGTGAAGTGCTCCCCCTCTGGTCAACATATGAAATAACAAGTGTGTGTAAAAAAATGTGAAGTGTTCCCCCTCTGGACAACATATGAAATAACAAGTGTGTGTAAAAATGGGGCTTCACGGTGGCAGAGGGGTTAGTGCATCTGCCTCACAATACGAAGGTCCTGAGTAGTCTTGGGTTCAATCCCGGGCTCGGGATCTTTCTGTGTGGAGTTTGCATGTCCTCCCCGTGACTGCGTGGGTTCTACTCCGGCTTCCTCCCACCTCCAAAGACATGCACCTGGGGATAAGTTGATTGGCAACACTAAATTGGCCCTAGTGTGTGGATGTGAGTGTGAATGTTGTCTGTCTATCTGTGTTGGCCCTGTGATGAGGTGGCGACTTGTCCAGGGTGTACCCCGCCTTCCGCCCGATTGTAGCTGAGATAGGCTCCAGCGCCCCCTGCGACCCCAAAGGGAATAAGCGGTAGAAAATGGATGGATGGATGGTGTAAAAATGTGAAGTGCTCCCCCTCTGGTCAACATATGAAATAACAATCGTGTAAAAAAATGTGAAGTGCTCCCCCTCTCGTCAACATATGAAATAACAAGTGTGTAAAAAAAAAAAAGTGACGTGTTCCCCCTCTGGTCAACATATGAAATAACAAGTGTGTGTAAAAATGTGAAGTGCTCCCCCTTTGGCCAAAATGAATGAAATAAATATGTAGATAGAAATAATAGAATGCCTTTTATTGTCACTATACACAGGTAGAATGAGATTAAAAGCTTTTATTGTCACTATACACAGGTAGAATGAGATTAAAAGCTTTTATTGTCACTATACACAGGTAGTGAAGTGAAGTGAAGTGAATTACATTTATATAGCACCTTTCTCTAGTGACTCAAAGCACTTTACATAGTGAAACCCAATATCTAAGTGACATTTAAAGCAGTGTGGGTGGCACTGGGAGCAGGTGGGTAAAGTGTCTTGCCCAAGGACACAACGGCAATAACTAGGATGGCGGAAGCGGGGATCAAACCTGCAACCCTCAAGTTGCTGGCACGGCCGCTCTACCAACCGAGCTATACCGCTATATCTCATTCATATGTAGAATGAGATTAAAGGCAAGTCCAGTATCAGTGTGACAATCTACAAATGTGCAAAACATAGGAAGGAAAGAAAATAAAAATAGTGCAAAAGTAGGTAAGGTGCACAGTCCTAATGTTGTGAATGTGTTGTTTATTAAATACAGCAGCATTCAGACTGCGGGTGGAAAGTAAACATTGCACACAGAGAAGTGCTAAACCATAAAGTCAGGGCCTCTGAGAGGTCAGCGTGGTTATGGTTTTAGGGAAAAACTGTTGTTGAGTCTTTGTGTCTCAGACCTGACGAGCATGTAGCACCTCCCTGAGGGCAGCAGGTCAAACACCATTTAGAAAACAATCACAAACCAAAAGTAAATCAAATGAACTAAAAGCAGTCTTTTTGTCACGACTTTTTTCTTATAAAATTGGGAAAAAATTCTCATATTCTTCCTCTTTCTCTTTCTGTAATATTGCAATGTTTTCTCGTAAAATGATGACTTTTTCCTGTAAAATTATTACTTTTTTATGTCAAATTACCACTTTTTAATGCAAAATGGTGACACTTGTCATATACAATTATGACTTGTATCACAATATTGCACATTTTTTGGTATTTCTTGTAACATTTGTGGAGTAAAATTGTGACTTTTGTCGAGTAAAACGACGACTCTTCATAAAATTGCCAACATTTTAAGCTTTTGTTGTAAAATTGCAACTGTTATTGAGTCAAATTCAACTTTTATCATAATATTGCACAATTTTTCTTGTAACATTTTGACTTGTGTTGAGTAAAATTACAACTTTTATTATATTATAACACATTTTTCGGAGGTCTCAAGAAGGTATCAAATACAAGAATGTGTGTGTCATGTTTGGCGGGAAAAGACTTGGTCAATATACTTTTATAATCAATAATTGAATCCATCCCAGTTGATAAGTTGTCAATGTTTAGCAAGATCGAGACAATTCCTCATCTGCTTTCCCGCCCTGTCAATCAAACCCCCTCCTCTTCTTCATCATCATCATCATCTTTATGACGTCACCGATTTGATGTTCTTATTGTCTATATTATATATTATGTTATGTAATATTAGTTCATTAGAACACAATATTACATGATTTATTTAGTTTATATTATATTTAGTTTATTATGAACACGATATATGGAAATAATGGTAAATGGGTTCTAACTTTTCTACCTTCAAGGTACTCGAAGCGCTTTGACACTATTTCCACATTCACCCATTCACACACACATTCACACACACATTCACACACACGTTCACACACACATTCACACACACATTCAAGGGTGAAGTGTCTTGCTCAAGGACACAACGTACGTGACTAGGTTGGTGGAAGCTGGGGGATCGAACCAGGAACCCTCAGGTTGCTGGCACGATATTACATGATCTATTTAGTTTATATTATATTTATGTTTAGTTTATTAGAACACAAAATTACATGATTTATTTAGTTTATATTCTATTTATATTTAGTTTATTAGAAAACAATATTACATGATTTATTTAGTTTATATTATATTTATATTTAGTTTATTAGGAACACGATTTATTTAGTTTATATTATATTTATATTTAGTTTAGTAGGAACACGATTTATTTAGTTTATATTATATTTATATTTAGTTTATTAGGAACACGATTTATTTAGTTTATATTATATTTATATTTAGTTTAGTAGGAACACGATTTATTTAGTTTATATTATATTTATGTTTAGTTTATTAGAACACAAAATTACATGATTTATTTAGTTTATATTCTATTTATATTTAGTTTATTAGAAAACAATATTACATGATTTATTTAGTTTATATTATATTTATATTTAGTTTATTAGGAACACGATTTATTTAGTTTATATTATATTTATATTTAGTTTAGTAGGAACACGATTTATTTAGTTTATATTATATTTATATTTAGTTTATTAGGAACACGATTTATTTAGTTTATATTATATTTATATTTAGTTTAGTAGGAACACGATTTATTTAGTTTATATTATATTTATGTTTAGTTTATTAGAACACAAAATTACATGATTTATTTAGTTTATATTCTATTTATATTTAGTTTATTAGAAAACAATATTACATGATTTATTTAGTTTATATTATATTTATATTTAGTTTATTAGGAACACGATTTATTTAGTTTATATTATATTTATATTTAGTTTAGTAGGAACACGATTTATTTAGTTTATATTATATTTATATTTAGTTTATTAGGAACACGATTTATTTAGTTTATATTATATTTATATTTAGTTTAGTAGGAACACGATTTATTTAGTTTATATTATATTTATGTTTAGTTTATTAGAACACAAAATTACATGATTTATTTAGTTTATATTCTATTTATATTTAGTTTATTAGAAAACAATATTACATGATTTATTTAGTTTATATTATATTTATATTTAGTTTATTAGGAACACGATTTATTTAGTTTATATTATATTTATATTTAGTTTAGTAGGAACACGATTTATTTAGTTTATATTATATTTATATTTAGTTTATTAGGAACACGATTTATTTAGTTTATATTATATTTATATTTAGTTTAGTAGGAACACGATTTATTTAGTTTATATTATATTTATGTTTAGTTTATTAGAACACAAAATTACATGATTTATTTAGTTTATATTCTATTTATATTTAGTTTATTAGAAAACAATATTACAGGATTTATTTAGTTTATATTATATTTATATTTAGTTTATTAGGAACACGATTTATTTAGTTTATATTATATTTATATTTAGTTTAGTAGGAACACGATTTATTTAGTTTATATTATATTTATATTTAGTTTATTAGGAACACGATTTATTTAGTTTATATTATATTTATATTTAGTTTATTAGGAACACGATTTATTTAGTTTATATTATATTTATATTTAGTTTAGTAGGAACACGATTTATTTAGTTTATATTATATTTATGTTTAGTTTATTAGAACACAAAATTACATGATTTATTTAGTTTATATTCTATTTATATTTAGTTTATTAGAAAACAATATTACAGGATTTATTTAGTTTATATTATATTTATATTTAGTTTATTAGGAACACGATTTATTTAGTTTATATTATATTTATATTTAGTTTAGTAGGAACACGATTTATTTAGTTTATATTATATTTATATTTAGTTTATTAGGAACACGATTTATTTAGTTTATATTATATTTATATTTAGTTTATTAGGAACACGATTTATTTAGTTTATATTATATTTATATTTAGTTGATTAGGAACACGATTTATTTAGTTTATATTATATTTATATTTAGTTTATTAGAACACAATTGTACATGATTGAGGTGTGAATGATTGATGGGTTCTACATGTAAAGCGACTTTGGGTACTTAGAAAAGCGCTATATAAATCCCAGTTATTATTATTATTATTATTATTATGATTTATTTAGTTTATATTTGTATTTAGTTTATTAGAACACAATATTACATGACTTATTTAGTTTATATTATATTTATATTTACTTTATTAGAACACAATATTACATGATTTATATTTATATTTACTTTATTAGAACACAATTATACATGCTTTATTTAGTTTATATTATATTTATATTTAGTTTATTAGAAACACAGTATTACATGATTTATTTAGTTTATATTATATTTATATTTAGTTTATTAGGAACGCGATTTATTTAGTTTATATTATATTTATATTTAGTTTATTAGAACACAATTGTACATGATTTATTTAGTTTATATTTGTGTTTAGTTTATTAGAACACAATATTACATGACTTATTTAGTTTATATTATATTTATATTTACTTTATTAGAACACAATATTACATGATTTATATTTATATTTACTTTATTAGAACACAATTATACATGCTTTATTTAGTTTATATTATATTTATATTTAGTTTATTAGAAACACAGTATTACATGATTTATTTAGTTTATATTATATTTATATTTAGTTTATTAGGAACGCGATTTATTTAGTTTATATTATATTTATATTTAGTTTATTAGAACACAATTGTACATGATTTATTTAGTTTATATTTGTGTTTAGTTTATTAGAACACAATATTACATGACTTATTTAGTTTATATTATATTTATATTTACTTTATTAGAACACAATATTACATGATTTATATTTATATTTACTTTATTAGAACACAATTATACATGCTTTATTTAGTTTATATTATATTTATATTTAGTTTATTAGAAACACAGTATTACATGATTTATTTAGTTTATATTATATTTATATTTAGTTTATTAGGAACGCGATTTATTTAGTTTATATTATATTTATATTTAGTTTATTAGAACACAATTGTACATGATTTATTTAGTTTATATTTGTGTTTAGTTTATTAGAACACAATATTACATGACTTATTTAGTTTATATTATATTTATATTTACTTTATTAGAACACAATATTACATGATTTATATTTATATTTACTTTATTAGAACACAATTATACATGCTTTATTTAGTTTATATTATATTTATATTTAGTTTATTAGAAACACAATATTACATGATTTATTTAGTTTATATTATATTTATATTTAGTTTATTAGGAACGCGATTTATTTAGTTTATATTATATTTATATTTAGTATATTAGAACACAATTGTACATGATTTATTTAGTTTATATTTGTATTTAGTTTTTTAGAACACAATATTACATGACTTATTTAGTTTATATCATATTTATATTTACTTTATTAGAACACAATATTACATGATTTATATTTATATTTACTTTATTAGAACACAATTATACATGCTTTATTTAGTTTATATTATATTTATATTTAGTTTATTAGAAACACAATATTACATAAT
This sequence comes from Nerophis lumbriciformis, assembly GCF_033978685.3. NCBI lineage: Eukaryota > Metazoa > Chordata > Actinopteri > Syngnathiformes > Syngnathidae > Nerophis > Nerophis lumbriciformis. The sequence continues at coordinate 1,014,705 of NC_084567.2, read as the reverse complement.
TTATTTAGTTTATATTATATTTATATTTAGTTTATTAGGACCGCGATTTATTTAGTTTATATTATATTTATATTTAGTATATTAGAACACAATTGTACATGATTTATTTAGTTTATATTTGTATTTAGTTTTTTAGAACACAATATTACATGACTTATTTAGTTTATATTATATTTATATTTACTTTATTAGAACACAATATTACATGATTTATTTAGTTTATATTTGTATTTAGTTTATTAGAACACAATATTACATGACTTATTTAGTTTATATTATATTTATATTTACTTTATTAGAACACAATATTACATGATTTATATTTATATCTACTTTATTAGAACACAATTATACATGCTTTATTTAGTTTATATTATATTTATATTTAGTTTAGTAGGAACACAATTATACATGATTTATTTAGTTTATATTACATTTATATTTAGTTTTTTAGAAAACAATATTACATGATTTATTTAGTTTATATTATATTTATATTTAGTTTAGTATGAACACAATTATGCATGATTTATTTACTTTATGTTGTCTGTCTATCTGTGTTGGCCCTGTGATGAGGTGGCGACTTGTCCAGGGTGTACCCCGCCTTCCGCCCGATTGTAGCTGAGATAGGCTCCAGCGCCCCCCGCGACCCCGAAGGGAATAAGCCGTAGAAAATGGATGGATGGATGGATATTATATTTATATTTACTGTTTTAGAAAATAATATTACATCATTTATTTAGTTAATATTATATTTATATTTTGTTTATTAAAACACATTTATAAACTACTTATTTAGTTTATTAGAACACAATTTTACGTGATATATTTAGTTTATATTATATATATATTTAGTTTATTAGAAACACAATTATAAATAAATTTTTTGTTTATATTATATTTATATTGCGGGTCTCTCTCTCAGAGATAGGGTGAGAAGCTCTGTCATCCGGGGGGAGCTCAAAGTAAAGCCGCTGCTCCTCCACATGGAGAGGAGCCAGATGAGGTGGTTCGGGCATCTGGTCAGGATGCCACCCGAACGCCTCCCGAGGGAGGTGTTTAGGGCAAGTCCGACCGGTAGGAGGCCACGTGGAAGACCCAGGACATGTTGGAAAGACTATGTCTCCCGGCTGGTCTGGGAACGCCTCGGGATCTCCCGGGAAGAGCTGGACGAAGTGGCTGGGGAGAGGGAAGTCTGGGCTTCCCTGCTTAGGCTGCTGCCCCCGCGACCCGACCTCGGATAAGCGGAAGAAGATGGATGGATGGATGGATATTTATATTTAGTTTATTAGAACACAATCATAAATGATCTATTTAGTGTATATTATATTTATATTTAGTTTATCAGAACACAATATTACGTGATTTATTTAGTTTATATAAGATTTATATTTAGTTTATTAGAAACCAATATTCCATGATTTATTTAATTTATATTATATTTATATTTAGTTTATTAGGAATACAATTTATTTAATTTATATTATATTTATATTTAGTTTTTTAGAACACAATTATACATTATTTATTTAGTTTATATTATATTTAGTTTATTAGAAACACAATATTACATGATTTATTCAGTTTATATTATATTTATATTTAGTTTATTAGAACACAATTATAAATTATTTATTTAGTTTGTATTATATTTATATTTAGTTTATTAGAACACAATATTACATTATTTATTTAGTTTATATTATATTTATATTTAGTTTATTAGAAAACAATATTTCATGATTTATTGAATTTACATTATATTTATATTTAGTTTATTAGAAAACAATATTTCATGATTTATTTAATTTATATTATATTTATATTCAGTTTATTTGGAACACGATTTATTTAATTTATATTATATTTATATTTAGTTTATTAGAACACAATATTACATGATTTATTTAGTTTATATTATATTTGTATTTAGTTTATTAGAAAACAATATTTCATGATTTATTTGATTTATAATATATTTATATTTAGTTTATTAGAACACAATATTACGTGATTTATTTAGTTTATATTATATTTGTATTTAGTTTATTAGAAAACAATATTTCATGATTTATTTAATTTATATTATATTTAGTTTATTAGGAACACAAATATACATGATTTCTTTGGTTTGGATTATAATTATATTTAGTTTAGTAGGAACACAATATTACATGGTTTATTTAGTTTATATTATATTTATAT
>NC_084567.2:955000-1005000 GCF_033978685.3 Nerophis lumbriciformis | reverse complement strand
TATAAATGCACATATACACAAACGCACTTGTATAAATGTGCTTATACACACAAGTAGACTTGTTTAAAGGCACTTATACACACAAGTAGACTTGTATAAAAGCACTTATACACACAAGTAGACTTTTATAAATGCACTTTTACACACAAGTACACTTGTATAAAGGCACTTATACACATAAGTACACTTGTATAAATGCACTTATACACACAAGTAGACTTGTATTAATGTACTTATACACACAAGTACATTTGTATAAAGGCACTTATACACACAAGTAGACTTGCATAAAGGCACTTATACACACAAGTACACTGGTATAAAGGCACTTATACACACAAGTACACTTGTATAAAGGCACTTATACACACAAATACACTTGTATAAAGGCACTTATACACACAAGTAGACTTGTATAAAAGCACTTATACACACAAGTAGACTTGTATAAATGCACTTTTACACACAAGTACACTTGTATAAAGGCACTTATACACATAAGTACACTTGTATAAATGCACTTATACACACAAGTACACATGTATAAATGTGCTTATACACACAAGTAGACTTGTTTAAAGGCACTTATACACACAAGTAGACTTGTATAAAAGCACTTATACACACAAGTAGACTTTTATAAATGCACTTTTACACACAAGTACACTTGTATAAAGGCACTTATACACATAAGTACACTTGTATAAATGCACTTATACACACAAGTACACTTGTATTAATGTACTTATACACACAAGTACATTTGTATAAAGGCACTTATACACACAAGTAGACTTGTATAAAGGCACTTATACACACAAGTACACTGGTATAAAGGCACTTATACACACAAGTACACTTGTATAAAGGCACTTATACACACAAGTAGACTTGTATAAAGGCACTTATACACACAAGTAGACTTGTATAAATGCACTTATACACACACTATATACACACAAGTACACTTGTATAAATGCACTTATACACACAACTACACTTGTATAAAGGCACTTATACACACAAGTACACTTGTATAAAGGCACTTATACACACAAGTAGACTTGTATAAATGCACTTATACACACAAGTAGACTTGTATAAATGCACTTATACACATAAGTAGACTTGTATAAAGGCACTTATACACACAAGTAGACTTGTATAAATGCACTTATACACATAAGTAGACTTGTATAAAGGCACTTATACACACAAGTACACTTGTATAAAGGCACTTATACACACAAGTACACTTGTATAAAGGCACTTATGCACACAAGTACACTTGTATAAAGGCACTTATACACACAAGTACACTTGTATAAAGGCACTTATACAAACACTATATACACACAAGTACACTTGTATAAAGGCACTTATACACACAAGTAGACTTGTATAAAGGCACTTATACAAACACTATATACACACAAGTACACTTGTATAAATGCACTTATACACACAAATACACTTGTATAAAGGCACTTATACACACAAGTAGACTTGTATAAATGCACTTATACACACAAGTAGACTTGTATAAAGGCACTTTTACACACAAGTAGACTTGTATAAATGCACTTATACAAACACTATATACACACAAGTACACTTGTATAAATGCACTTATACACACAAGTAGACTTGTATAAATACACTTATACACACAAGTACACTTGTATAAAGGCACTTATACACACAAGTACATTTGTAAAAAGGCACTTATACACACAAGTAGACTTGTATAAATGCACTTATACACACAAGTACACTTGTATAAAGGCACTTATACACACACTATATACACACAAGTACACTTGTATAAATGCACTTATACACACAAGTACACTTGTATAAAGGCACTTATACACACAAGTACACTTGTATAAAGGCACTTATACACACAAGTAGACTTGTATAAATGCACTTATACACACAAGTAGACTTGTATAAAAGTACTTATACACATAAGTAGACTTGTATAAATGCACTTATACAAACACTATATACACACAAGTACACTTGTATAAATGTACTTATACACACAAGTAGACTTGTATAAATGCACTTATAGACACAAGTAGACTTGTATAAATGCACTTATACACACAAGTAGACTTGTATAAATGCACTTATACACACAAGTACACTTGTATAAATGCACTTATACACACACTATATACACACAAGTACACTTGTATAAATGCACTTATACACACACTATATACACACAAGTACACTTGTATAAACGCACTTATACACACACTATATACACACAAGTACACTTGTATAAATGCACTTATACACACAAGTAGACTTGTATAAAGGCACTTATACACACAAGTAGACTTGTATAAAGGCACTTGTACACACAAGTAGACTTGTATAAAGGCACTTATACACACAAGTACACTTGAATAAATGCACTTATACACACAAGTACACTTGTATAAATGCACTTATACACACACAAGTACACTTATATAAATGCACTTATACACACAAGTAGACTTGTATAAATGCACTTATACACACTTGTGTGTGTTCTGAGGCGAGGGTCTGGGGATCTTCTCCAAGACGTGGATCAAGGCGGGCACAGAGATGGGTCCCTTCACGGGGCGGCTGGTGTCTCCTGAGCACGTGGACGTCTTCAAGAACAACAACCTCATGTGGGAGGTAACACACACACACACACACACACACACACACACACACACACACACACACACACACACACACACACACACACATAAGGTGTGCAGGGCGTGTGTGTGAGGTCACATGGGCGTGTGTCAGGTGTTCAACGAGGACGGCGGCGTGCGCTTCTTCGTGGACGCCAGCCAGGAGGAGCAGCGCAGCTGGATGACGTACATCAAGTGTGCACGCAACGAGCACGAGCAGAACCTGGAGGTGGTCCAGATGGGCAGCGCCATCTTCTACAAGGCGGTGGAGGTGAGACCCTGAAGTCAACCCCGCCCCCCCACCCCCCTGATGCTGTTGTCCCTCCTCAGACCATCCCTCCGGACCAGGAGCTGCTGGTCTGGTACGGGAACTCCCACAACACCTTCCTGGGCATCCCTGGCATCCCAGGAGGAGACGAGGAGCAGAGCAAGAAGAGCAAGAACGGTGAAGACGCGTTAGCCACGTTAGCATAGGCTCATGCTAACAGGCCTGTGCTGCTTCTTCCGCAGATGACTTCCACCCCTGCGAGGGCTCCGCCTCCTCCGCCGCGTCCTCGGCGGCGGCGGCGGTGGCGGCGGCGGCGGCGAGCGTGGGCCGCATGCGCTGCGTCATCTGCCACCGCGGCTTTAACTCGCGCAGCAACCTGCGCTCGCACATGCGCATCCACACGCTGGACAAGCCCTTCGTCTGCCGCTTCTGCAACCGCCGCTTCAGCCAGTCGTCTACGCTGCGCAACCACGTGCGCCTGCACACGGGCGAGCGCCCCTACAAGTGTCACGTGTGCCAGTCTGCCTACTCGCAGCTGGCGGGCCTGCGGGCCCATCAGAAGAGCGCCAGGCACCGGCCCGCCGCCGCCGCCTCCGCCAGGGCGGTGCTGGTGGTGGGCGGGGCCTGCGGCCTCCACGAAGACCACTCCCCCCCTTCCCACCCGCCGCAGCTGGTGGCGGTGTCTCATCCCGCCTCGCTGGTGCACCACATCCCCGCCATGGTGCTGTGACGCCGCACGCTAACACGCCTCCACAAGCCCAGTTAGCACGAAAAGTGTTAGCCTAGCATGCTAGTGTTGTGAAGATGTCACGTGTGTATCCTAATAAGTATGACCTTTAACCTTTGCATGGCGAGCGCAGCATGTTAGCCCCCGAGCCAGCAGGGGGCGGGAGACCTCTGCAGGCCCTTAAAGATGACATCATGCAACACAAAGTTAGCAAATATGGAATTCATCATCTTTGCTAAGATATTGTTAGCAGGAGCTACTGAGTGAGTCTACACTGAGGCCCCCGGGACCCCTTAGACCCCCACTGGAACCCCCCAGGACCCCTTAGACCCCCACTGGATCCCCCCGGGACCCCTTAGACCTCCACTGGAGCCCCCCGGGACCCCTTAGACACCCACTGGAGCCCCCCAGGACCCCTTCGACCCCCACTGGAGCCCCCCGGGACCCCTTAGACCCCCACTGGAGTCCCACGGGACCCCTTAGACCCCCACTGGATCCCCCCTGGGACCCCTTAGACCCCCACTGGAGTCCCCTGGGACCCCTTAGACCCCCACTGGAGCCCCCCGGGACCCCTTAGACCCCCACTGAGGCCTCCGGGACCCCTTAGACCTTCACTGGAAGCCCCCCGGGACCCCTTAGACCCCCACTTGAGCCCGCCCGGGACCCCTTAGACCTCCACTGGAGCCCCTCGGGACCCCTTAGACCCCCACTGGATCCCCCCAGGACCCCTTAGACCTCCACTGGAGCCCCCCGGGACCCCTTAGACCCCCACTGGAGTCCCCCGGGTCCCCTTAGACCCCCACTTGAGCCCCCCGGGACCCCTTTGACCCCCACTAGAGCCCCCCAGGACCCCTTAGACCCCCACTGGAGCCCCTCGGGACCTCTTAGACCCCCATTGACTCCCTTTAAAACGGACATTTGTAAACCTCTTATTTTATTCCACTTTTCCCATGACAACCAAATGAATCCAAGCATTTCCCTTTGAGACAGGTGCACATCCTGTTACAGGTGCACATCCTGTTAAAGGTGCACATCCTGTTAAAGGTGCACATCCCGTTACAGGTGCACATCCTGTTACAGGTGCGCATCCTGTTACAGGTGCACATCCTGTTACAGGTGCACATCCTGTTACAGGTGCACATCCTGTTAAAGGTGCACATCCTGTTACAGGTGCACATCCTGTTACAGGTGCACATCCCGTTAAAGGTGCACATCCTGTTACAGGTGCACATCCTGTTAAAGGTGCACATCCCGTTACAGGTGCACATCCCGTTAAAGGTGCACATCCTGTTACAGGTGCACATCCTGTTAAAGGTGCACATCCTGTTAAAGGTGCACATCCCGTTACAGGTGCACATCCCGTTAAAGGTGCACATCCCGTTACAGGTGCACATCCTGTTACAGGTGCACATCCTGTTAAAGGTGCACATCCCGTTACAGGTGCACATCCTGTTAAAGGTGCACATCCTGTTAAAGGTGCACATCCCGTTACAGGTGCACATCCCGTTAAAGGTGCACATCCCGTTACAGGTGCACATCCTGTTACAGGTGCACATCCTGTTAAAGGTGCACATCCTGTTACAGGTGCACATCCTGTTAAAGGTGCACATCCCGTTACAGGTGCACATCCTGTTAAAGGTGCACATCCTGTTAAAGGTGCACATCCCGTTACAGGTGCACATCCTGTTACAGGTGCGCATCCTGTTACAGGTGCACATCTTGTTAAAGGTGCACATCCTGTTACAGGTGCGCATCCTGTTACAGGTGCACATCCTGTTACAGGTGCACATCCTGTTACAGGTGCACATCCTGTTACAGGTGCACATCCTGTTACAGGTGCACATCCTGTTACAGGTGCACATCCTGTTACAGGTGCACATCCTGTTAAAGGTGCACATCCCGTTACAGGTGCACATCCCGTTAAAGGTGCACATCCTGTTACAGGTGCACATCCTGTTAAAGGTGCACATCCTGTTACAGGTGCACATCCTGTTAAAGGTGCACATCCCGTTACAGGTGCACATCCCGTTAAAGGTGCACATCCTGTTACAGGTGCACATCCTGTTACAGGTACACATCCTGTTAAAGGTGCACATCCCGTTACAGGTGCACATCCTGTTAAAGGTGCACATCCTGTTACAGGTGCAATGGGACCTCTTGACCACTAGGTAGCGCCAAAGTACCACAAGGTACCAAAAGGTACCACATACACATGTCACACACACGTCAGTGCTTTGAAGGACTTCAGTGTAATAAAAAGATGTTGCTAGTGACGTCAGAGTTGTGTGTTCGTGGTTACACAAATGTTGTGAATATTGCAGTTGTGTTTTTCTCATAAAAAAATGGGGTTTTCTTTTTAAAAAACTTTATATATCGACATCTGAAGCAGTGATCCTCAAACTGTGGTGGTGGTACACAGGCTCCATCTAGTGGTGCACCAAAGAATGACTTGATTAAAGTACAGTGTTTTTTTTTCCCTGTGATGAGGTGGCGACTTGTCCAGGGTGTATCCCGCCTTCCGCCCGATTGTAGCTGAGATAGGCTCCAGCACCCCCCGCGACCCTGAAGGGTACAAAATGGATGGATGTTTTATTTTCCGACATTCAAACACAGTGTGACTGTTCAAATGTCATGTTACAGTGGCCAAACATGTGAAATATACTTGTTTTTAATGAACACTTGGGCCTACTACGCTACTGTACTTTAATCAAGTCATTATGGTGGTACTTAATGAATACGTAGGTCTACTACACTACTGTATTTTATTGTTGTCATTATGGTGGTACTTAATGAATACTTAGGTCTACTACACTACTGTATTTTAATGTTGTCATTATGGTGGTACTTAATGAATACTTAGGTCTACTACACTACTGTATTTAATGTTGTCATTATGGTGGTACTTAATGAATACTTAGGTCTACTACACTACTGTATTTAATGTTGTCATTATGGTGGTACTTAATGAATACTTAGGTCTACTACACTACTGTATTTAATGTTGTCATTATGGTGGTACTTGATGAATACTTAGGTCTACTACACTACTGTATTTAATGTTGTCATTATGGTGGTACTTAATGAATACTTAGGTCTACTACACTACTGTATTTAATGTTGTCATTATGGTGGTACTTAATGAATACTTAGGTCTACTACACTACTGTATTTAATGTTGTCATTATGGTGGTACTTAATGAATACTTAGGTCTACTACACTACTGTATTTAATGTTGTCATTATGGTGGTACTTGATGAATACTTAGGTCTACTACACTACTGTATTTAATGTTGTCATTATGGTGGTACTTAATGAATACTTAGGTCTACTACACTACTGTATTTAATGTTGTCATTATGGTGGTACTTAATGAATACTTAGGTCTACTACACTACTGTATTTAATGATGTCATTATGGTGGTACTTAATGAATACTTAGGTCTACTACACTACTGTATTTAATGTTGTCATTATGGTGGTACTTAATGAATACTTAGGTCTACTACACTACTGTATTTAATGTTGTCATCATGGTGGTACTTAATGAATACTTAGGTCTAGTATTTAATGTTGTCATTATGGTGGTACTTAATGAATACTTAGGTCTACTACATTACTGTATTTAATGTTGTCATTATGGTGGTACTTAATGAATACTTAGGTCTACTACACTACTGTATTTAATGTTGTCATCATGGTGGTACTTAATGAATACTTAGGTCTACTACACTACTGTATTTAATGTTGTCATTATGGTGGTACTTAATGAATACTTAGGTCTACTACACTACTGTATTTAATGTTGTCATCATGGTGGTACTTAATGAATACTTAAGTCTACTACACTACTGTATTTAATGTTGTCATTATGGTGGTACTTAATGAATACTTAGGTCTACTACACTACTGTATTTAATGATGTCATTATGGTGGTACTTAATGAATACTTAGGTCTACTACACTACTGTATTTAATGTTGTCATTATGGTGGTATTTAATGAATACTTGGGTCTACTACACTACTGTATTTAATGTTGTCATTATGGTGGTACTTAATGAATACTTAGGTCTACTACACTACTGTATTTAATGATGTCATTATGGTGGGACTTAATGAATACTTAGGTCTACTACACTACTGTATTTAATGTTGTCATTATGGTGGTACTTAATGAATACTTGGGTCTACTACACTACTGTATTTAATGATGTCATTATGGTGGTACTTAATGAATACTTAGGTCTACTACACTACTGTATTTAATGTTGTCATTATGGTGGTACTTAATGAATACTTAGGTCTACTACACTACTGTATTTTAATGTTGTCATTATGGTGGTACTTAATGAATACTTAGGTCTACTACACTACTGTATTTAATGATGTCATTATGGTGGTACTTAATGAATACTTAGGTCTACTACACTACTGTATTTAATGATGTCATTATGGTGGTACTTAATGAATACTTAGGTCTACTACACTACTGTATTTAATGATGTCATTATGGTGGTACTTAATGAATACTTAGGTCTACTACACTACTGTATTTAATGATGTCATTATGGTGGTACTTAATGAATACTTAGGTCTACTACACTACTGTATTTAATGATGTCATTATGGTGGTACTTAATGAATACTTAGGTCTACTACACTACTGTATTTAATGATGTCATTATGGTGGTACTTAATGAATACTTAGGTCTACTACACTACTGTATTTAATGATGTCATTATGGTGGTACTTAATGAATACTTAGGTCTACTACACTACTGTATTTAATGATGTCATTATGGTGGTACTTAATGATTACTTAGGTCTACTACACTACTGTATTTAATGTTGTCATTATGGTGGTACTTAATGAATACTTAGGTCTACTACACTACTGTATTTAATGATGTCATTATGGTGGTACTTAATGAATACTTAGGTCTACTACACTACTGTATTTAATGTTGTCATTATGGTGGTACTTAATGAATACTTAGGTCTACTACACTACTGTATTTAATGTTGTCATTATGGTGGTACTTAATGAATACTTAGGTCTACTACACTACTGTATTTAATGTTGTCATCATGGTGGTACTTAATGAATACTTAGGTCTACTACACTACTGTATTTAATGTTGTCATTATGGTGGTACTTAATGAATACTTAGGTCTATTATACTACTGTATTTAATGTTGTCATTATGGTGGTCCTTAATGAATACTTAGGCCTACTACACTACTGTATTTAATGTTGTCATTATGGTGGTATTTAATGAATACTTAGGTCTACTACACTACTGTATTTAATGTTGTCATTATGGTGGTACTTAATGAATACTTAGGTCTACTACACTACTGTATTTAATGATGTCATTATGGTGGTACTTAATGAATACTTAGGTCTACTACACTTCTGTATTTAATGATGTCATTATGGTGGTACTTAATGAATACTTAGGTCACCGTTTGTTCCGCCACCAGGGGGCGACATCACAGCTCCTATTGATTTTTAGGGGACAAGTCAACATGTTGTGCAACATCAGAAAACACTCACCTTTGGCACAACACACACACACACACACACACACACACACACACACACACACACACACACACACACACACACACACACACACGTGATGACTCAGCTCCTGTGGTCAAAAAGTCCAAAGCGTCAATCAAACAAGTCACTTTGTCGTCTGATGCGACGGCAGCTGGACAACACCCGGAGCTGAGCGTGCGTGTACAAGTGTGTGTGTGTGTGTGCGTGTCCAGGATGAGGGTGTGTGTGCTACTGTTGTGTGTGTGTTGTGTGTGTTGGAGGAGCGGCGCCCAGGACACAACGTGAGTCTTCATCGCCGCTCGTTAACGACCTCTGATCGTGATGACGTCATCCGGGTGTTGTTGGCATTATTATCATACGTTATTTGTGTTCTTGTCAGTCGCGTTGTTGTGCTGCCTCTGACCATGAGTTTAGTTGGCGCTGTGACGCAGCCCGTTACGCAAAACACTCGTGTCTAAAATCAACGCTGAAATCAGTTGCGATGTACGCCAACTAGTGGTGTGGAGGAGCCTCACACGCATTTCTGATCGCACCTTCAAGCAAAACAATTAGCCCAGTCTATCTCCAACAAGTCATTAGCTAGAGTACTCTTTAGTCCAAGTACCACTGTACTAATAATACCACTGTACTATTTATACCACTGTACTATTAGTCAGAGGTGTGGACTCGAGTCACATGACTTGGACTCGAGTCAGACTCGAGTCATGAATTTGATGACTTTAGACTGGACTTGACAAAATGTAAAAAGACTTGCAACTGGACTTCGACTTTAACATCAATGACTTGTGACTTCACTTGGACTTGAGCCTTTTGAATTGACATGACTTGACATGACTTGCTACTTTCCCCAAAACCCAAAGATGAAAAAGTTATTCGGGAGCGCTCCGTATTTTTCATTGTGTACTTGTCTATCAGCGTTGCGTGTGTCAGCTGGTGTGCTCTCAGTACAACAGCCAATCAAATTACATCTACTTTGTGTTCATCACACAGCATTCATCCAATCAAATTGCAGGACAACCAACGAAGAAGACATGTCCAAACCACACGCCAGTGAACAAAAAATGATACCTCAAATAATTTCGTTTGGGTATAAAAATTACGAGGTGGTCAACACAAAACGGTTTGCAGTATGCAACACATGCGGTTCCAAAATTACTGATGGAGAGGAAACAACTTCCAACTTCGTCCGGCATTTGAAGTTGCACAAAGAACGGTAAGTTTTGAATGTAAGATAACGTTTATTGGCTAAGTAACGTGACTTTTATTTGCTGTGTAGTTAAATCAGTGAGGCTGTAAACTCACTGCTAACGTTATAACGTTATTGCAAACACGGGAATCTGTTGCAGTTCACTACCTTATTCATACTTTTTGTTCAGTGATTTTTTTTAAGCAGGGTTACGTTAGTCAATATATCACACGTAACGTTAGACGGCGGTCAGCAGCACCGCGTATTTTAGACACCTAAAAAAAGACAAAAATAGTCAAATAAAGGTCAGTTAAAATGTATACTATATTATGAATATGTGTACCGTTTTAGCTGGCTTTCTGACATACTGTTGGTTGTTTACCTCAGTGGTCCCCAACCACCGGGCCGCGGCCCGGTACTGGTCCGTGGATCGATTGGTATCGGGCCGCACAAGAAATTTTTTTTTTTTTTCTTTTTTTAATTAAATCAACATAAAAAACACAAGATACACTCACAAGTAGTGCACCAACCCAAAACAACTCTCTCCCCCTTTTGTTCTGGGCATTGAACATGAAGACTCTTCCTTCACTGTTCCGAGTGGCCATGAGAGTCTTGGCAGTGCCTGCCTCCAGTGCTCCAGTGGAGCGAGTTTTCAGCCATGGTGGCATCATACTACGCCCCCATCGTGCACAAATGACTGACAGACTCTCGGCTAATTTGGTCTTTTGCAAATGCAATGCAGCATAGGGCCCTGACATATAAAAAGTACAACTTTTTTGTCATGTTCACGTATATGTCATGTTTTTTCAATGTTAACACTTTTGTACAAATAAGTACATTTGCACTTTATTTTTCAATGTGTTTGTTCTGTAAAGGAATGAGTTAATGTTTCAAATGACTGGTTAATAGTGCTATTATAAAGTGCAATGTCAGCACAATTTTCTTTCCTGCAATTTAAAATGCACTTGTTTTAATTAATAAATACAGCGTTTGAAAAGCATACACAATCTGTGTTAATATATTAGTCTGTGGTTAAAAGGACTCGAAACTCAAAATGCAGGACTTAGGACTTGACTTGAGACTTTCCAGTCTTGACTTTGGACTTGACTCGGGGCTTGCCTGTCTTGACTCGGGACTTGACTCGGACTTGAGGGCAAAGACTTGAGACTTACTTGTGACTTGCAAAACAATGACTTGGTCCCACCTCTGCTATTAGTAATACTGTACTCTTAGTACCACTGTACTATTAGTACCACTGTACTCTTTATACCACTGAACGACTGCAGAGAAAATGAAATAACATTTCTGCATGCAACAAAACGTTTTTAACTCCGAAAAAGACGTCGGGTTGAAGGTGAAATAAAATGCTTCATGTCTATTTAAGTCCTCTTTACAGTCATGAAAAACCAAAGCCAAACTTCAATGATCCACTGGCAGAGAACCAAAAGTCCTCTCTCTCTGTGACGTCATCCTTTTACTGGCGCCGTGCAGTCAGCTGCCAACCTGAATAATAAAATGTCTATTTCACTGAACTAGTAAAAAATGTGAATATATGCAAAATTATAGGAAATTAAAATATTTATCATACTTAGTCAATGTGATTTCTGCTCCTGAACCGCAGCGTCTCCACATGACGTCACCTTTATCTTCACACAGGATTGTATGACGTCACCCTTATCTTCACACAGGATTGTATGACGTCACCTTTATCTTCACACAGGATTGTATGACGTCACCTTTATCTTCACACAGGATTGTATGACGTCACCTTTATCTTCACACAGGAAGTTCATGTTGGAGAACACCTGCTCACATACATATGTGGATCCAAACATCGACAGGACTCCAAGTGCATACTTTTTCATGTTCACATAAAAGTCGGGGAGAGCGTTCCAAGGTTTTCAATATCACACCATTTGTGATTCTGCAGCAAGAACAGCTGAGAGAGAAAGAGAGAGAGAGAGAAAAGCTTGAGTCGGCTTACGGTACAGAAGACTATATTCCGGCGCGTGATGGCAGGTTGAGCAGGCTTATGAAGGCAGCTCCCTCATCATAGGCAGGTGCGCCGATTGCCGGTGAATGATTGCAGCTGGCAGACGGAGACGCGCACGGAGCGTCCCTGCATGTGCGCGGCCGTGGCCGTGTCCCGAGGCTTGACATTCAAAGCGCAAGGATGGCCGTGACATGCTGAGCCGCATCAGAGTGATCAAAGAGCCGCATTCGGCTCCGGAGCCGCAGGTTGCCGACCCCTGTCCTAGACCATATGGATGGTTTGGTGCTGGATTTTTTAGAATCGGTTGAAACATGTTGATGTAGTAATTGGCATTTTGGAATTTCTGGAATTTCAGGAAAACCAGGAATTTGTACCAAAAAAAAAAAAAGGAACATTTGTTGTCCCAACTAGGTGGAATGTTTTGAAGGGGGAATGGTCAAAAGCGGTTGAAATGTGGACTATGAAAACTTTCCAAGAAGAGGTGAAAATAGGGCTTTGGAAATCTGGGAATTCTGTGAATTCCTGGAATTTTACTGAACTTGGAAAATAGTAGCTTGATTGTCCAAGGTGAGTGTAGTGTGAGGATGGTGGAACGGTCAATTGTATGTTTCCCGTTTGTGGTCAATGGGGAGAAAATTCCGGGAAATTCTGGGAAAACCTATTTTGTGTTCAATTTATTAGGAGAGTAGTGTGGGTGGATGTTTGAAAGGTCAGAATCGGGTTAAAAAAACGGCACAACATTTTGGGCATTGTAGAACTATGAACATTCATTTGAATGGTAATTTCCTGGAAATTTGGGAAAAAACGGGAACGTCTGAAAATATTGATACTAGCACCATTGTCCTAGACCATATGAATGGTTTGGTGTTGGGATTTTTAGAATCGGTTGAAACATGTTGATGTAGTAATGGGCATTTTGGAATTCCTGGAATGTCAGGAAAACCGGGAATTTGTACCAAAAAAAAAAGGAACATTTGTTGTCCCAACTAGGTGGAATGTTTTGAAGGGGGAATGGTCAAAAGCGGTTGAAATGTGGACTATGAAAACTTTCCAAGAAGAGGTGAAAATAGGGCTTTGGAAATCTGGGAATTCCTGGAATTTTACTGAACTTGGAAAATAGTAGCTTGATTGTCCAAGGTCAGTGTAGTGTGAGGATGGTGGAACGGTCAATTGTATATTTCCCGTTTGTGGTCAATGGGGAGAAGATTCCGGGAAATTCTGGGAAAACCTTTTTTGTGTTCAATATATTAGGAGAGTAGTGTGGGTGGATGTTTGAAAGGTCAGAATCAGGTTAAAAAACGGCACAACATTTTGGGCATTGTAGAACTATCAACATTCATTTGAATGGGAATTTCCTGGAAATTTGGAAAAAAACGGGAACATCTGAAAATATTGATACTAGCACCATTGTCCTAGACCATATGAATGGTTTGGTGTTGGAATTGTTAGAATCGGTTGAAACATGTTGATGTAGTAATGGGCATTTTGGAATTCCTGGAATTTCAGGAAAACCGGGAATTTGTACCAAAAAAAAAAAAGGAACATTTGTTGTCCCAACTAGGTGGAATGTTTTGAAGGGGGAATGGTCAAAAGCGGTTGAAATGTGGACTATCAAAACTAACCAAGAAGAGGTGAAAATAGGGCTTTGGAAAACTGGGAATTCTGTGAATTCCTGGAATTTTACTGAACTTGGAAAATAGTAGCTTGATTGTCCAAGGTGAGTGTAGTGTGAGGATGGTGGAACGGTCAATTGTATATTTCCCGTTTGTGGTCAATGGGGAGAAAATTCCGGGAAATTCTGGGGAAACCTATTTTGTGTTCAATTTATTAGGAGAGTAGTGTGGGTGGATGTTTGAAAGGTCAGAATCGGGTTAAAAAACGGCACAACATTTTGGGCATTGTAGAACTATGAACATTCACTTGAATGGGAATTTCCTGGAAATTTGGGAAAAAACGGGAACGTCTGAAAATATTGATACTAGCACCATTGTCCTAGACCATATGAATGGTTTGGTGTTGGAATTGTTAGAATCGGTTGAAACATGTTGATGTAGTAATGGGCATTTTGGAATTCCTGGAATTTCAGGAAAACCGGGAATTTGTACCAAAAAAAAAAAAAGGAACATTTGTTGTCCCAACTAGGTGGAATGTTTTGAAGGGGGAATGGTCAAAAGCGGTTGAAATGTGGACTATCAAAACTAACCAAGAAGAGGTGAAAATAGGGCTTTGGAAAACTGGGAATTCTGTGAATTCATGGAATTTTACTGAACTTGGAAAATAGTAGCTTGATTGTCCAAGGTGAGTGTAGTGTGAGGATGGTGGAACGGTCAATTGTATATTTCCCGTTTGTGGTCAATGGGGAGAAAATTCCGGGAAATTCTGGGGAAACCTATTTTGTGTTCAATTTATTAGGAGAGTAGTGTGGGTGGATGTTTGAAAGGTCAGAATCGGGTTAAAAAACGGCACAACATTTTGGGCATTGTAGAACTATGAACATTCACTTGAATGGGAATTTCCTGGAAATTTGGGAAAAAACGGGAACGTCTGAAAATATTGATACTAGCACCATTGTCCTAGACCATATGAATGGTTTGGTGTTGGAATTGTTAGAATCGGTTGAAACATGTTGATGTAGTAATTGGCATTTAGGAATTTCTGGAATTTCAGGAAAACCGGGAATTTGTACCAAAAAAAAAAGGAACATTTGTTGTCCCAACTAGGAGGAATGTTTTGAAGGGGGAATGGTCAAAAGCGGTTGAAATGTGGACTATGAAAACTTTCCAAGAAGAGGTGAAAATAGGGCTTTGGAAAACTGGGAATTCTGCGAATTCCTGGAATTTTACTGAACTTGGAAAATAGTAGCTTGATTGTCCAAGGTGAGTGTAGTGTGAGGATGGTGGAACGGTCAATTGTATATTTCCCGTTTGTGGTCAATGGGGAGAAAATTCCGGGAAATTCTGGGGAAACCTATTTTGTGTTCAATATATTAGGAGAGTAGTGTGGGTGGATGTTTGAAAGGTCAGAATCGGGTTAAAAAACGGGACAACATTTTGGGCATTGTAGAACAATGAACATTCATTTGAATGGGAATTTCCTGGAAATTTGGGAAAAAACGGGAACGTCTGAAAATATTGATACTAGCACCATTGTCCTAGACCATATGAATGGTTTGGTGTTGGAATTGTTAGAATCGGTTGAAACATGTTGATGTAGTAATGGGCATTTAGGAATTTCTGGAATTTCCGGAAAACCGGGAATTTGTACCAAAAAAAAAGGAACATTTGTTGTCCCAACTAGGTGGAATGTTTTGAAGGGGGAATGGTCAAAAGCGGTTGAAATGTGGACTATGAAAACTTTCCAAGAAGAGGTGAAAATAGGCCTTTGGAAATCTGGGAATTCCTGGAATTTTACTGAACTTGGAAAATAGTAGCTTGATTGTCCAAGGTGAGTGTAGTGTGAGGATGGTGGAACGGTCAATTGTATATTTCCCGTTTGTGGTCAATGGGGAGAAGATTCCGGGAAATTCTGGGAAAACCTTTTTTGTGTTCAATATATTAGGAGAGTAGTGTGGGTGGATGTTTGAAAGGTCAGAATCAGGTCAAAAAACGGCACAACATTTTGGGCATTGTAGAACTATCAACATTCATTTGAATGGGAATTTCCTGGAAATTTGGGAAAAAACGGGAACGTCTGAAAATATTGATACTAGCACCATTGTCCTAGACCATATGAATGGTTTGGTGTTGGAATTGTTAGAATCGGTTGAAACATGTTGATGTAGTAATGGGCATTTTGGAATTCCTGGAATTTCAGGAAAACCGGGAATTTATACCAAAAAAAAAGGAACATTTGTTGTCCCAACTAGGAGGAATGTTTTGAAGGGGGAATGGTCAAAAGCGGTTGAAATGTGGACTATGAAAACTTTCCAAGAAGAGGTGAAATAGGGCTTTGGAAAACTGGGAATTCTGCGAATTCCTGGAATTTTACTGAACTTGGAAAATAGTAGCTTGATTGTCCAAGGTGAGTGTAGTGTGAGGATGGTGGAACGGTTCAGATCTGTTGAAAATGTGGGATAAGCAGTCAATTGTATATTTCCCATTCATTTTCAATGGAGAGAAAATGCCGGGAAATTCTGGGAAAACCTGTTTTGCGTTCAACATATTAGAAGAGTAGTGTAGGTGGAAGGTTGAAAGGTCGGAATCGGGTAAAAAAAATCGGCGCACAATTTGAGAATTTTGGGCATTGTACTGTAGAACTATTCATTTGAAAAGGAATTTCCTAGAAATTTTTGGGAGAAACCGGGAATTTTAGAAAATATTGATACTAGCACCATTGTCCTAGACCATATGAATGGGTTGGTGTTGGAATTGTTAGAATCGGGTAAAAATATTGATGTAGTAACAGTTTTAATTGAGAATGGGTACTTCGGAATTTCGAGAATTTTTGGGAATTTCTGGAAAACTGGGAATTTGTACGAATAAAAAAATGGAACAATTTGTTGTCTCAACTAAGAGGAAATATTTTGAAGGTGGAATGGCCAAAAACGGTGAAAAATGTGTACTGTGAAAACTTTCCAGGAAGAGGTGAAAATAGGGCTTTGGAAAACCGGGAGTTCTGTGAATTCCTGGAATTTTTCTGAACTTGGTGATTAGATTGTCCAAGGTGAGTGGAGTGTGTAGATGGTGGAACGGTTCAGATCTGTTGAGAAATGTGGGCTAAGCAGTCGATTGTATATTTCCCGTTTGTGGTCAATGGGGAGAAAATGCCGGGAAATTCTGGGAAAACCTGTTTTGCGTTCAATATATGTGAAGAGTAATGTGGGTGGGTGGTTGAAAGGTAATTTTGGAATTCCTGGAAAACTGGGGGGGAAAAGGGTTAGGGTTAGGGTTAGGGTTAGGGTTGGGGTTGGGGTTAAGGTTAAGGTTAGGGAACCCTAACCTTAACCCTGAAGGTGGAATGGTCAAAAGCTGTTGAAAAATGTGTACTGTGAAAACTTTCCAGGAAGAGGTGAAAATGGGGCTTTGGAAAACCGGGAGCTCTGTGAATTCCTGGAATTTTTCTGAACTTGGTGATTAGATTGTCCAAGGTGAGTGTAGTGTGTAGATGGTGGAACGGCTCAGATCTGTTGAGAAATGTGGGCTAAGCAGTCGATTGTATATTTCCCGTTTGTGGTCAATGGGGAGAAAATTCTGGGAAATTCTGGGAAAACCTGTTTTGCGTTCAATATATGTGAAGAGTAATGTGGGTGGAAGGTTGAAAGGTCGGAATCGGGTAAAAAAATCGGCGCACAATTTGAGAATTTTGGGCATTGTACTGTAGAACTATTCATTTGAATAGGAATTTCCTAGAAATTTTTGGGAGAAACAGGGAATTTTAGAAAATATTGATACTAGCACCATTGTCCTAGACCATATGAACGGTTTGGTGTTGGAATTGTTAGAATCGAGTAAAAATATTGATGTAGTAACAGTTTTAATTGAGAATGGGTATTTCGGAATTTCGGAATTTTGAGAATTTTTGGGAAGTTCTGGAAAACTGGGAATTTGTACGGATAAAAAAATGGAACAATTTGTTGTCTCAACTAAGAGGAAATATTTTGAAGGTGGAATGGCCAAAAACGGTGAAAAATGTGGACTGTGAAAACTTTCCAGGAAGAGGTGAAAATGGGGCTTTGGAAAACCGGGAGCTCTGTGAATTCCTGGAATTTTTCTGAACTTGGTGATTAGATTGTCCAAGGTGAGTGGAGTGTGTAGATGGTGGAACGCTTCAGATCTGTTGAGAAATGTGGGCTAAGCAGTCGATTGTATATTTCCCGTTTGTGGTCAATGGGGAGAAAATGCCGGGAAATTCTGGGAAAACCTGTTTTGCGTTCAATATATGTGAAGAGTAATGTGGGTGGATGGTTGAAAGGTCATTTTGGAATCCTGGGAAACTGGGAATTTGTACCCAAAAAAAAGGTTAGGGTTAGGGTTAGGGTAATTTTGGAATTCCTGGAAAACTGGGGAAAAAAAGGGTTAGGGTTAGGGTTAGGGTTAGGGTTGGGGTTGGGGTTAGGGTTAAGGTTAAGGTTTGGGAACCCTAACCTTAACCCTGAAGGTGGAATGGTCAAAAGCTGTTGAAAAATGTGGACTGTGAAAACTTTCCAGGAAGAGGTGAAAATAGGGTTTTGGAAAACCGGGAGTTCTGTGAATTCCTGGAATTTTTCCAAACTTGGTGATTAGATTGTCCAAGGTGAGTGGAGTGTGTAGATGGTGGAACGGCTCAGATCTGTTGAGAAATGTGGGCTAAGCAGTCGATTGTATATTTCCCGTTTGTGATCAATGGGGAGAAAATGCCGGGAAATTCTGGGAAAACCTGTTTTGCGTTCAATATATGTGAAGAGTAATGTGGGTGGATGGTTGAAAGGTCATTTTGGAATTCCTGGAAAACTGGGAATTTGTACCAAAAAAAAGGGTTAGGGTTAGGGTTGGGGTTGGGGTTAGGGTTAAGGTTAAGGTTAGGGAACCCTAACCTTAACCCTGAAGGTGGAATGGTCAAAAGCTGTTGAAAAATGTGGACTGTGAAAACTTTCCAGGAAGAGGTGAAAATAGGGCTTTGGAAAACCAGGAGTTCTGTGAATTCCTGGAATTTTTCTGAACTTGGTGATTAGATTGTCCAAGGTGAGTGGAGTGTGTAGATGGTGGAACGGCTCAGATCTGTTGAGAAATGTGGGCTAAGCAGTCGATTGTATATTTCCCGTTTGTGGTCAATGGGGAGAAAATGCCGGGAAATTCTGGGAAAACCTGTTTTGCATTCAATATATGTGAAGAGTAATGTGAGTGGATGGTTGAAAGGTCATTTTGGAATTCCTGGAAAACTGGGAATTTGTACCAAAAAAAAGGGTTAGGGTTAGGGTTGGGGTTGGGGTTAGGGTTAAGGTTAAGGTTAGGGAACCCTAACCTTAACCCTGAAGGTGGAATGGTCAAAAGCTGTTGAAAAATGTGGACTGTGAAAACTTTCCAGGAAGAGGTGAAAATAGGGCTTTGGAAAACCAGGAGTTCTGTGAATTCCTGGAATTTTTCTGAACTTGGTGATTAGATTGTCCAAGGTGAGTGGAGTGTGTAGATGGTGGAACGGCTCAGATCTGTTGAGAAATGTGGGCTAAGCAGTCGATTGTATATTTCCCGTTTGTGGTCAATGGGGAGAAAATGCCGGGAAATTCTGGGAAAACCTGTTTTGCATTCAATATATGTGAAGAGTAATGTGAGTGGATGGTTGAAAGGTCATTTTGGAATTCCTGGAAAACTGGGAATTTGTACCAAAAAAAAGGGTTAGGGTTAGGGTTAGGGTTGGGGTTGGGGTTAGGGTTAGGGAACCCTGAAGGTGGAATGGTCAAAAGCTGTTGAAAAATGTGGACTGTGAAAACTTTCCAGGAAGAGGTGAAAATAGGGCTTTGGAAAACCGCGAGTTCTGTGAATTCCTGGAATGTTTCTGAACTTGGTGGTTAGATTGTCCAAAGTGTGTGGATGGTGGAACGCTTCCAATCGGTTGAGAAAAACGGGAGTTTTGCAAGTTCCATTCATTTTCAATGGGAGAAATGTCCTGGAAAAGCGGGAATATCTGGGTACTGTTGCGTTTTGGACCAGTTGTTCCTCCCAGGGAATTCAAGTCACAATTCGCTCCCAAGTTCTTTCCGACACTTAAAGCTGAGTTGAAAAACCACCAGAGACAGAATAGGTATTTTGTTGTATATTCTCAAAGCTTTGCCAATATACATTGATTGAGACCAGTCTAACCCTAGAACATTCTATTGCGCCTCCCAAAATGGTCTGTCTTCCCGATCCCACCACCCTCTCTCTCGTCCCATCTCTATAGACAAAACAAATGCTAGTCAAAACACATTCCAAAGAACTCAAGGTTAACACACACAGTATACTTGCTGACAGAGCAGCAAGAGAAGAAATGGAAAACACGAGCTGTTTTCAAATATGACTATGAAATAAAAGAAGTACAACTTAAATTCGGATATATGTAAATATCTGCCTCCGACAGTACTCAACGGATTATTCTTTAAATATTTTTTGGGGAGCTCACGAGTCCCGGTCGAGCCGAATGTTTTAAAACCGGAACGGTTCCGATCAGATGCAAAGTGTACTAAAATAATAGACAAATAGGAATAATAAGAAATAGATTAGACTCTTCATTTATTGGAACGTCTGTTCGAAGGAGGACAAGAATCCCAAACATCATTTTATTCAGCAAAACGCTTTATTTTGGGCCGGAACTACACCAGTCAAAAACTTCTACGCGGCTACTAATGACTAAATATGGGCCTGTCCCTTACGTCATCGTGATGCGTTCAATGTGGTTTTGTAAGATGAGAGTGGGACATTTGAACAGCCTGATTACAGAAAAGTTCAATATTCACATATCTGTTTGTTTCCGTAGCAAAATAAAACAAAAGACACAATAAAAGCTGACAACAACAAAGTAAAAAAGATTATTTTACGACCACATCACACCGGTTCTCAAATCCCTTCACTGGCTTCCTGTTCCACTCAGGGTTGAATACAAAGTCTCCCTACTAACTCACCAGTGCCTCCATGGAAATGCCGCCCTCTACCTCAAAGAACTGCTCACCCCCAAATCCTCCACAAGACACCAGGCTAACCTCCTCCAACCTCCGAGGACAACGCTACAAACTATGGGAGACCGGGCTTTCTGCTTCGCCGCTCCCAGTCTGTGGAACGTTCTCCCTGACCACCTGAGGGTACCACAGACTGTGGATGCTTTTATATCTAAAAAAAGGCTTTTTTAAAAAAGCCTTTTTTTAGATATACAGGTAAAAGCCAGTAAATTAGAATATTTTGAAAAACTTGATTCATTTCAGTAATTGCATTCAAAAGGTGTAACTTGTACATTATATTTATTCATTGCACACAGACTGATGCATTCAAATGTTTATTTCATTTAATTTTGATGATTTGAAGTGGCAACAAATGAAAATCCAAAATTCCGTGTGTCACAAAATTAGAATATTACTTAAGGCTAATACAAAAAAGGGATTTTTAGAAATGTTGGCCAACTGAAAAGTATGAAAATGAAAAATATGAGCATGTACAATACTCAATACTTGGTTGGAGCTCCTTTTGCCTCAATTACTGCGTTAATGCGGCGTGGCATGGAGTCGATGAGTTTCTGGCACTGCTCAGGTGTTATGAGAGCCCAGGTTGCTCTGATAGTGGCCTTCAACTCTTCTGCGTTTTTGGGTCTGGCATTCTGCATCTTCCTTTTCACAATACCCCACAGATTTTCTATGGGGCTAAGGTCAGGGGAGTTGGCGGGCCAATTTAGAACAGAAATACCATGGTCCGTAAACCAGGCACGGGTAGATGTTGCGCTGTGTGCAGGCGCCAAGACCTGTTGGAACTTGAAATCTCCATCTCCATAGAGCAGGTCAGCAGCAGGAAGCATGAAGTGCTCTAAAACTTGCTGGTAGACGGCTGCGTTGACCCTGGATCTCAGGAAACAGAGTGGACCGACACCAGCAGATGACATGGCACCCCAAACCATCACCCAACCATGCAAATTTTGCATTTCCTTTGGAAATCGAGGTCCCAGAGTCTGGAGGAAGACAGGAGAGGCACAGGATCCACGTTGCCTGAAGTCTAGTGTAAAGTTTCCACCATCAGTGATGGCTTGGGGTGCCATGTCATCTGCTGGTGTCGGTCCACTCTGTTTCCAGATTGGTTAGGGCCGGGCCTGATGAAGGGGTTAGAGGGGCCCACATGGATGTTCTTGCGAGGGCCCACAATTCCAAGCCACGCCCTGGATGCGCGTGCACAGTACTTAGTGTACCGTATTTTCCGCACTATAAGGCGCACCTAAAAACCACAATTTTTCTCAAAAGATGACAGTGCGCCTTATAACCCGGTGCGCTTTATTACGATTAATTTTCATAAAGTTTCGATCTCGCAACTTCGGTAAACAGCCGCCATCTTTTTTCCCGGTAGAACAGGAAGTGCTTCTTCTTCTACGCAAGCAACCGCCAAGGTAAGCACCCGCCCCCATAGAACAGGAAGCGCTACCTACCGCCCGCCCCCGGAAGAAAAAGAAGCGCGCGGATATTTCGTTTCATTTCCTTTGTTTGTCTACATCTGTAAAGACCAGACTACAAAATGGCTCCTACTAAACGACACGCTTATAACGCAGAATTTAAACTTAAGGCAATAAGTCATGCCGAAGAACACGGAAATAGAGCAGCAGCAAGAGAATATAACATCAATGAATCAATGGTGCGTAGGTGGAGGAAGCAAGAAGATGACCTGCGCCAGGTAAAGAAGACAAAACAGAGCTTCCGAGGGAACAAAGCACGATGGCAACAGTTGGAGGACGAACTCGAACAGTGGGTTGTTGAGCAGAGAGCAGCAAGCAGAAGTGTCAGCACCATCACTATTCGAATGAAGGCAACAACGCTAGCAAGCGAACTTCACCTGGATGATTTTAAAGGTGGTGCTTCTTGGTGTTTTCGGTTTATGAAAAGACGCAATCTCTCCATCCGCACACGGACCACTATTTCACAGCAACTGCCTAAAGACTTTAAAGAAAAGCTGGCTACTTTCCGTGCATATTGTAAAAAGAAGATAGCGGAAAAAAAGATCCGGCCAGAGAACATTATCAACATGGACGAGGTTCCACTGACTTTTGATATTCCTGTGAACCGCACTGTTGATATAACGGGAGCACGTACGGTGAATATTCGCACCACTGGGAATGAAAAGTCGTCCTTCACGGTGGTTCTAGCTTGCCATGCTAATGGCCAGAAACTTCCTCCCATGGTCATATTCAAAAGGAAGACCTTGCCAAAAGAGACCTTTCCAGCCGGCGTCATCATAAAAGCTAACTCGAAGGGATGGATGGATGAAGAAAAGATGAGCGAGTGGTTAAGGGAAGTTTACGCGAAGCGGCCGGGTGGCTTTTTTCACGCTGCTCCGTCCATGTTGATATATGACTCTATGCGCGCCCACATCACAGATGGTGTCAAAAAACAAGTGAAGCACACAAATACAACACTCGCCGTCATTCCGGGTGGATTAACCAAAGAACTCCAACCGCTGGATATTGGTGTCAACAGGGCATTCAAATCACGACTGCGAACTGCGTGGGAAAAATGGATGACCGAAGGCGAACACACCTTCACTAAGACGGGCAGACAACGCCGGACAACATACGCCAACATCTGCCAGTGGATTGTAAATGCCTGGGCAGATATTTCTGTCACAACTGTGGTCCGAGCTTTCCGGAAGGCAGGATTCACAGAACTGCTGCACAACAACAGCGACACTGAATCCGATGATTTCGAAGAGACGGAGCCCGCCATTTTGGAAGCCACGCTAGCGCAACTTTTCAATTCGGACACCGAAGACGAAGAATTCGAAGGATTTACCGGTACGAATGAAGAATAACTTCAGAAAGTGAGCGCTATGTTTATTTTGTGTGTTGTGTGTTGTGACATTAACGTTCGAGCAACATTACCGGTATGTTGCTATTGCTCTACACCATTTTGAATTTTACTATGTTTGTGATTGCACATTTGTACATTTTGGGACAGAGTTGTTAGAACGCTGGTTTTCAATATATTATTAAAGTTTGACTGAACTATCTGACTGTTTTTTTGACATTCACTTTAGCGCAGCGTTTTTTTGACATTCACTTTAGCGCAGCGTAGGCGCGGCTTATAGTCCGGGGCGGCTTATTGGTGGACAAAATTATGAAATATGTAATTCATAGAAGGTGCGGCTAATAATCCGGTGCGCCTTATAGTGCGGAAAATACGGTAGTCCATGTTGGTGTGCGCGCCAACACTGCCCTCATGTGGCTGCTGTCCGTCACGACACGTTGAGAGAGCCCTTGTGGAAAAACTGCACTTCTCTTTCAGTCTTCTGGATCTCATGTCCGCAGACTTGTTATGACAGATACAAGTCACAG
This sequence comes from Nerophis lumbriciformis, assembly GCF_033978685.3. Lineage (NCBI taxonomy): Eukaryota > Metazoa > Chordata > Actinopteri > Syngnathiformes > Syngnathidae > Nerophis > Nerophis lumbriciformis. Next base: position 980,609 of record NC_084567.2, on the reverse strand, counting down.
TAGTAGTGATGTCATACCTAACAGGGCTGTCCAAGATGTGGCCCATGGCCATTTTCGGCCCGCAGCTCATTTTGTATTGGTCCACGACACTTTCTACGGACAAAATAAGCACATTTTGTTTCCTCCAAAAAAGTGACCCAAAAACCAAAATTGTCTTCTACATGGTGTTTGACGAACATACCCACACATTTTGAGTGCGCTAAAGCCAGAGTGTAATAATGATACTAATAAAGAATCACTGATTAAATTACATTGCATTGGTTTTTGTTACGTTTCGGTGTATGTATGGACCCCAGGATGTAGAGATGGCAGGCAAGCGCAGCAAAGAAGCCCTCTTTAATAGGGAAACGCAAGCTAGCACGAAAACAAAGATGTGCACAAATGGAAAACAGGCAAAAGAGAATGCCATCCATCCATTGTCTACCGCTTGTCCCTTACGCGGTCGCGGGGGGGCTGCTGGAGCCTATCTCAGCTGCATTAGGGCGGAAGGCGGGGTACACCCTGGACAAGTCGCTACGTCATCACAGGGCCAACACAGATAGACAACATTCACACACTAGGGACCATTTAGTGTTGCCAATCAACCTATCCCCAGGTGCATGTCTAAGATACAAAACAATCCAGTCCCAAAAAGCATCCTGACTGGCAACTGGGGACCATTTAAAGATTAAAAAAAATAAATCAAAAATATATTTTTTATCTCGGGACATTCAATCGATCACAACTGGACTGTTTGGTTTGTCTTAGAAGACATTTCGCCGAGTAAGCTTCATCAGTTCATGATCATAGACTTAGATTGGTCAGATCTAGTCTAGCGGCTGGTACCAAACCTCCAAATATTTATACTATAAAACCAGGAGGGTATATATAGTGTATAGAATGTGTTTATATTCTATATCATGTTAATACTTTGACTGCACTGCTGCTTCGAAAGCCAGAGCCGGCTATAGTTAGCAATGCTACGGGCTGCATCATTGTTCACGAGCTAATGAATGATAACACTAACTGTTCCAATGCACTGTCCATCCATCCATCCATCCATCTTCTTCCGCTTATCAGAGGTCGGGTCGCGGGGGCAGCAGCCTAAGCAGGGAAGCCCAGACTTCCCTCTCCCCAGCCACTTCATCCAGCTCTTGTCTCCAGGCCAGCCGGGAGACATAGTCTTCCCAACGTGTCCTGGGTCTTCCCCGCGGCCTCCTACCTGTCGGACGTGCCCTAAACACCTCCCTAGGGAGGCGTTCGGGTGGCATCCTGACCAGATGCCCGAACCACCTCATCTGGCTCCTCTCCATGTGGAGGAGCAGCGGCTTTACTTTGAGCTCCTCCCGGATGACAGAGCTTCTCACCCTATCTCTAAGGGAGAGCCCCGCCACCCGGCGGAGGAAACTCATTTGGGCCGCTTGTACCCGTGATCTTGTCCTTTCGGTCATAACCCAAAGCTCATGACCATAGGTGAGGATGGGAACGTAGATCGGCCGGTAAATTGAGAGCTTTGCCTTCCGGCTCAGCTCCTTCTTCACCACAACGGATCGATACAGCGTCCGCATTACTGAAGACGCCGCACCGATCCGCCTGTCGATCTCACGATCCACTCTTCCCTCACTCGTGAACAAGACTCCGAGGTACTTGAACTCCTCCACTTGGGGCAAGATCTCCTCCCCAACCCAGAGAAGGCACTTCACCCTTTTCCGGGCGAGAACCATGGACTCGGACTTGGAGGTGCTGATTCTCATCCCAGTCGCTTCACACTCGGCTGCGAACCGATCCAGTGAGAGCTGAAGATCCTGGCCAGATGAAGCCATCAGGACCACATCATCTTCAAAAAGCAGAGACCTAATCCTGCAGCCACCAAACCAGATCCCCTCAACGCCTTGACTGCACCTAGAAATTCTGTCCATAAAAGTTATGAACAGAATCGGTGACAAAGGGCAGCCTTGGCGGAGTCCAACCCTCACTGGAAACGTGTCCGACTTACTGCCGGCAATGCGGACCAAGCTCTGGCACTGATCATACAGGGAGCGGACTGCCACAATCAGACAGTCCGATACCCCATACTCTCTGAGCACTCCCCACAGGACTTCCCGAGGGACACGGTCGAATGCCTTCTCCAAGTCCACAAAACACATGTAGACTGGTTGGGCAAACTCCCATGCACCCTCAAGGACCCTGTCGAGAGTATAGAGCTGGTCCACAGTTCCACGACCAGGACGAAAACCACACTGTTCCAATGCACTGATCTAATTAAAAGTCGTTTTTAGGAAGATCGTTCTTTTGTGATGCTATTGTCTTACATTAGAAGGCTAAGCTAGCTACACAACAACTTGAGCTAACATTGCTAACGTATCATTCGCACATTTCTAACCTGCTGTTATTACTTTCCGTTTCATTGTCTCCCCCATTGCCATAAAAAGTACTGACTGAGCACGCCATTTAAAAGTAGGTTTTTTTCTCAAGACTTTGTGAACCTTTATTTTTGAGCCTGAACCCAAAGAGAAGGAGCAATAAGTTTTAGAAGCCGAGCGCTAAACATATGTAGCTTTATTGTGAAACTATAACATTAGCAGCATTGCTCGGTGCTAAACATACAAACTGATGACAATAAACTATATTAAAACAAAAAGTGTAATATTTCCACTCTCGCTGGGATGCCCCCTAGATGGGATGTATAATGAGTATAATGAGAGAACCCTCCATCTGTTGACTCAATTGTTAGACATTTAGAATGCATGGAAAAAGCCAAACATTTGTGTTCTTGTCTTACAGATAGATAGATAGATAGATAGATAGATAGATAGATAGATAGATAGATAGATAGATAGATAGATAGATAGATAGATAGATAGATAGATAGATAGATAGAGAGATAGCACTTTATTGATTCCTTCAGGAGAGTTCCCTCAGGAAAATTTAAATTCCGGCAGCAGGGTGTACAAAATTGTAAAAAGTAAAAAGTAAATAATGGGGGTATAAATGGAAACAAAATAGAAAGATATTACAATAGAATAAAAATAAAAAGCAACAATGAAAATAAAAATATAACAGTAAAATAAGAATATAACGAGAGAAACTAGGCAGTAGTGACCATGTTAAATAACGACTGTGAATTATAAACAGCACATCCCTTTCCAATGCTTGCATATTTCCAGTATGACTGACCTAATAATATGGTCAGAGGGCAGAAGCGTTCCCATCCTGACGTCATCCAACCTCGAATCTGCGGAAATTGCAGAAGATTTTCGTAGCGGAATATTCAACGTGGCTGACTGAATTTGTGGCATTTTGTGATGTTTAGCCGGTATTTTCACATACTTTGTGGATTGTAAATACAATTAGATATGGTTTGATGGATACAGTGAAACACAATTAAGCTTATAAAGTCAACTTCCTCTCTCACTCTACTGCTACTTTAAATGCATTCAAATAGGCTGACACGCGCAAGGATGTTTGGGTTGATTTCTACCATATATGGACAATCCCCTGACATCACATTTGAACATCATTCCAAATGGACCGTTTGGAGGAAGTATGCCTCTACGGTTTGGTTTCAAATTTTCGGGACTTATGCACATACTTGCCAACCTTGAGACCTCCGATTTCGGGAGGTGGGGGGCGGGGGGTGTGGTCGGGGGTGGGGGTGGGGCGGGGGCGCGGTTAAGATATATATATATATATATATATATATATAAGAAATACTTGACTTTCAGTGAATTCTAGCTATATATATATAAATAAATAAAAGTAATACTTCAATTTCAGTGTTCATTTATTTCCACATATACACACACATAACACTCATCTACTCATTGTTGAGTTAAGGGTTGAATTGTCCATCCTTGTTCTATTCTCTGTCACTATTCCAGAACACACACATTATACAAATATACATTATAAAATCAATAAGAAAACGGTAGCTCTAATTTGGGAGTCTGAATTAGGATCAGAAGTTCCTATATAAACATTGCGCACTCACGTCGCCTTTTTGTATTGATTACTGCAGCTGTGCACTGGATTCATTCACAAATACAAACTACAACCCACAAACACTTTAGAGTTAGGCTTCACCATCAGAATGTGTACTTCAACTTATAAAGATCACATGGATATTATTCAGTGAGTTTGATTCACCAAAACTAACCTGTTATACAGGAGGAAAAAGCACACAGGACGTTTCAATTGTTCACTGACTGGTCGCTCTCATCAGAATGACAAGACACTTCCGGTCTGCAGGTGATAGCATTCAATTGGGAAGAAACGCCCTACTGCCCCCTACTGACCAATGTGAATACTGATAAATGTGTAATGACAGCTCCAAAAACGAATTCAAACCACAAAATAAAATAAATAAATCAACACAAAAATGTGACACATTATGGGTGGGTCACATATGCATGTACAGTAGATGGCAGTATTGTCCTGTTTAAAAGTGTCACAACATTGCTGTTTATGGAAGACAAACTGCTTTACGTAAACGAAAACTTGACTGCTGTTGTTGTGTGTTGTTACCGCGCTGGGAGGACGTTAATGAAACTGCCTAACAATAAACACACATAAGAAACCAAGAACTCGCCCTCCATCATTCTACAATTATAACGTGAATGGGCAGGCATGCTTTATATTGTGGGAAAGCAGACGTGAAAACAGGCTGTCGACACGTCACTCAGGTCCGCATGGAGCTGGAGGGGGCGTGGTCTCCAGCTCCGCCTGAATTTCGGGAGATTTTCGTGAGAAAATTTGTCCCGGGAGGTTTTCGGGAGAGGCGCTGAAATTCCGTGAGGGTTGGCAAGTATGCTTATGCAGATCCCAAATACACATACGCAGAATACACATACGCAGGTACGACTAGGTAAGAAAGTTGTTTCTGTGTAAAATGGCCCTTTTAAAAGTTTGGACAGCCAACAAATGACGTGTCTCGGTCCTTAGGTACCTGATAAGCGCCCCGTTGTGGCTGCACGTGGACGCGTTGGAGACGGTGTTGCTGCAGTTGTTTGGTTTTTCCGAGGAAGTGAGGGTCTACGTGTTCTTGAAGACCTCCATGGCTCCGGACCATTTGGTTCTGGCCCATGATGTGGTCACCCTCAACGCTCAGAACCACTACCAGGCAACCGCCGCGCTCCGGGTGAGACAGGACACGTGGACGTCCTGCAGCAGGTATTCATTGTGTCACTCTGTGTCCAGATCTTCCCAAGTCAGCTGGACAAGAGTGTGGATCACGTGATCCTCCACGTTCAATCAGCACAGATCAACAAGCACCTTTCGCTTCCTGTCAGCCGCTCCAACGGGTTCCTGTGGGTCCAGACAGACAAACCTCTGTACACGCCCCAGCAGAGTGGTGAGTCAGCTGACAGGAAGTAGCAGGCCCACAATGATGCCTTGAGAACTTGACGGACCATTCCAGACTTGTTGGCGGAGCATCTGTGACATCCTTCTTTGTGTGTTGGGTCCAGTCAAGGTGCGAGCCTTCTCTCTCAACCAGGAGCTACATCCGGCCAATCGAAGTGTCTTCCTCACCTTCAAGGTCGGCGTGAACAAGCAGAACTAGCATGCAAGACTTTTTGTCTTCAAGATCTTTGTCTCCACCAGGATCCAGATCATCAGACGGTGGATGTAGTGGAGATGCTGGACCTCAACAATGGAATACCTTCCATGCAGAACCCCTTCAAGATCCCCATCAGACCAAAGTAGGGACTCGCTGGGCTGATCCAACATGGTTTTGGTCCAGGTTGTGATGTTGTGCTGTGGTTCCAGGTTGGGACTGTGGTCCATTGAAGCATCGTACTCTCATGACTTCGGAACCAAAGCCAGCACAGATTTTGAGATTCGAGAATATGGTGAGAGAAGGTCCAGGTCAAGAACTTTTGATGGACTCAGAATGGAAGCTTCCAGAGGACTTTAGGATGCTCTCTGCTGTCAGTTCTTCCCAGTTTCTCCATTGTGGTCCAGCCAGAGGTCTACTACATCAGCTTTGGAAACTTCCAGAATTTCTGCTTCAGTGTGTCAGCCAGGTGAAGAACAAGCCCACCTTCAACACGGCAGGCACCCTCTTTGTCGCGTTGACGCTTTGCATTTTCCTTTTAGACACATTCACGGCGCTCCCGTTGCTCAGGCCGAGGTGTTTCTGCGCTTTGGCTTCATTAGCAAGAAAGAACTTCCTATTATCGTCCCCAACTCAGTGACCCGAGAAACAGTGAGAGTCTTCTTTTACTTTCTCCTCATCAAAACACCTTTTAACACGTGTGTGTTCAGTTGTCGTCCTCAGGCCACCTGGACATGTGTGTCAACATGGAGAAAGTTCTGTCTAAACATGATGGACCCAAAGACTTGCACAGTCTTTTTGGGAAGTTCTTGTATATTGCTGTCCTGCTGCAGGAGCACTCGGGTATACACACACGCGCACATGCAGAGACACCATTCTCCTCACACCCATCCTTCTGTCGCACAGGTGGCATTAGCCAGGAGGAGGAGTTTTCCGCTGTGAAGTTCGTCAAATCACCTTACAGTCTGAGTCTGGTGTCTACTCCCCTTTTCATCAAACCCGGACTTCCTTACAACATCCAGGTGACACCTTGGCCCTCATTCAAGACCTTGTTAATGACCAGGTTAAAAGATCACTTAGGAACACTTCCTGGTTCCTTGTAGGTGCTCGTGAAAGACCACCTGGACAAGCCGGTGAACCGTGTACCCGTTCGTTTGGTGGCGCAACGAGTGTTCAGTCGAGAGCAAGACCTCAACATCAAAATCTGTCCTGACCACACCCAGAGCGGATCAGATGGCCTCGCCATCTTTGTCTGCAACACGCCCAAAGATGGCGTCAAAGTCTCCTTGAGGGTGGGCAGAGTATTACCTTCCTGTTAGCATGGAAATATCTTGCTAATAACATAACCTGTGTGAGCAGATTGAGACCGAAGACTCTGCCCTCCCGGCCACCAGTCAGGCCAGTCTGAGTCTGGAGGCGATGGCCTACAACTCACCAAACCGCCGTTACCTTTACATCGACCCTCCGCTGTCAGGACAAAGCCTGCAGGTGGGAAGTTACGCCAACATCAAGGTGTACTCATCCACACCATCCTACGTTCCGGTCAAAGCGCTCAGCTACCTGGTGAGAAAGGCACAGCCAATGGACGGCCTCTGTGCGACTGTTTCCACAGTGTGTGCTTGTGTGTGTGCTTAGGTGCTATCCAAAGGTAAGGTGGTGCATTTCAGTAACCAGAAGTTTGTCGCTAGTGGCGACCACAGACAAACTCTGAGCTTCGCGGTAACGAGCGCCATGGTCCCGTCAATCCGCCTGCTCGTCTACTACATCCTGTACGGCGAGGGCACGTCTGAGTTGGTGGCCGACTCCGTGTGGCTGGAAGTCCGAGACACGTGTGTTAGTGGACTTACGGTGAGGAGTGTGCATGGGGCACACAGGAAGTGTTCGTATCAAGGTAACGTGTGCGTGCGTGTGAACAGACGGAGTTGTCATATGGAGGGCAGGACCACAGGCCAAAGGACAACCTTCAGCTGGATGTCAGGGCCAATCAGCAGGGACTGGTTGCGCTTTCTGCTGTAGACTCTGCCCTCTTCAGCCTGTATCCGAACTACAGAGACCCCGTTACCATGGTAACCTGAGAACGCCGCACAATAGTGAATGCGGTGTGTGTTGATGTCACGCTAAGAGGACGTGGGCGGGCCTACAGGCACTGCGTCACATCGAGCAAAGTGACCTCGGCTGCGGAGGAGGCGGCGGAAAAGATGCAGCAGACGTCTTCCGAATGGCTGGCCTCACCTTCATGACCAACGCCAATGCTCAGCCATCAACCGGTGGTGAGTGGTCGTTCCCTTCAAAAGCCATGGAGAAGAGGCGAAGTCAACGGTGTGTGTGTTTGTGTGATACAGGTGGGATGTGCACGGCGGCTGTGCGACCCACGCGAGCGCTGACGGAAGAGATGAAGCGCAAGAAAGGTAAGACTCCACTTGTCAATCATGACAGGTGTGAAGACCAGGTCCATATTTAAGCAAGTGAATGTGCAAACACGGCTTGTGTGCAGCCAAATCGTTTGGACCTCTGAAGGTGTGCTGCGAGGAGGGCATGCATTACTTTCCCAAGAGCGTCACTTGCCGCGATTTTGCTCAGGAGAGGTTCAGACGCGTAGCGCATCATTTACGTTGTCTACAGATATTCACACACTGCTGTGAATACAACCAGCAGCACCTGGATATGGACCAGAACCTCATCCTGGGCCGACACGGTCAGTGAGAACCATAACGTTGCATCTGAGACACTCGGTCAGAGTAGAACATCGAGATGTGTGTGTGTGTGTGTGTGTGTGTGTGTGTGTGTGTGTGTGTGTGTGTGTGTGTGTGTGTGTGTGTGTGTGTGTGTGTGTGTGTGTGTGTGTGTGTGTGCAGACATGGGGGCTGACTTAGATGCAGCGCCCTTTCTGGTCAGGAGTTTCTTTCCTGAAAGCTGGTTGTGGGAGGTTCATCCCACCAGGTGAGATTTCATGTTTCATATGGCAAAGGTCCAGAAGCAACATTTCCACATGATGTTTTCAGAGGACGTCAGCAGTCTCTCATCAGGACACTTCCCGACTCGCTGACCACATGGGAGCTCAAAGCCATTGGAATGTTCAAGAACGGTGAGACTCCTAGTGTCCTTGTGTCCGTTCCTTCTTCCTCCTTCAAAGCCAACTTTGATCACTTTGCAGGTATTTGCGTGTCCAAGCCCGTCCAGGTGTCGGTCCAACTGCCAGTCAGCGTGGACGTGCCGCTGCCTTACCAGGTGGTACGAGGCGAGCAGCTAGAGTTGAGCGGTTCCGTTTACAACCAAAAGAAGGACGATATCACGGTACTTGTTTGCTCGTCCCGTCAGCATGGCTGCCTCAGCTTGCTGTAGTCCTTCCTTGTCTCTTTCAGTACTGTGTCACGCTGACGGTGGGGCCGGAGCTCTGCCTTCTCCAATCCCAGCCGGCCGTCTCAGGAGCGGGGATTCATTCCACCGCCTGCACCTGGGAGGAACTGCCAGCAAGAGGTGTGGGCAAGGTGGCCTTTACACTTATGGGTCTGAAGGCAGGAGAACACAAGCTGACCTTTACCTTGAAGACCCGCCAAGGAGAAAGCGACATTGTGGAGAAGATGCTCAGAGTAGTGGTAGGCGCCATTTGTAGGAGAGCTCAAAGGTTAAAGCGAACCATTTGGGAATGACAGCCGATTTGCTCATTTGCAGCCTGAAGGCGTGAAGATGGAGTCTTATTCCGGAGGGATATTGGACCCGCAGGGACTTTACGGTACCAAAGAGTGCATTGAGCTGAGCAGCCAAAGTCGCGTTCAATGATCCGATGGTGTCATGGTCCTAGGTTCTGAGAAAACAACAGTAGTGCTGAAGAACCAGCCACCAGCTAACATGGTTCCCAACACAGCGGCGGAGAGAATGGTGACCATCAACGGTGAGATGATGTTTATTTGGTACCACTTTGCTTGTTTGGAGGAGACACCAGCCGTACTTAGATCGGCCCCTCTTTGTGTTGCCCCAGGTGAGATTGTGGGAGATTTCCTCTCCGTGGTCCTTGACCACGACGGCCTACAACATCTCTTCAGCCTGCCCGGTGGATCATTGGAGGCAGAGCTTGGCAGAATCCTCCCGCTGGCACACGTATACCAGTACCTGGAGACTACCAGCAAGTGGGATGTCATGGGTGGAAACATCCACAAGAACTCAGACAACCTCAGACAGAAGATGAAAGAAGGTAAAGATTATCCAGGAAAAGCCTTCACTTGAGTGTGGGTGGAGTTCATTCAGTGTGTGTCTGTGTATATGTCTGTATGTGTATGTGTATGTGTGTGTGTGTGTGTGTGTTTGTGTGGGTGTGTGTTTGTGTAGGTCTGATCAGCATCAGTTCTTTCAGACGTGGAGACTCCAGTTACAGCATGTGGACAAAGAGAGACGCTAGCACCTGGTCAGCACACACACACACACACACACACACACACACACACACACACACACACACACACACACGTGAGTAAGCTGTTTGTCACCTGTCAGGTTGACGGCAGCGGTGGTTCACACTCTGGCCACTATAGATCCTGTCATCACCGTAGACCGCCAGACTCTGTCAGAGTCGCTCTCCTGGCTAATCCGCAACGCTCAGAACCAGGACGGATCTTTCTCTGACAAGTCGTCCTTCAGACCCAACAGCGTCATGGTCGTCCAGTTTTGTCCTGTCACTCGAAGTGAAAAAAATGTATAACAACTTAACTTACCTGAATGCGTGCTCCTTTGTGACTGGCTGCAGGCTGAGGGGGCGGAGCCACGTGAGCGCTCGGTGTACCTCACGTCCTTTGTCCTCATTGCGTTACATCGAGCCACCAGAATCCGTGAACGCGTCCTGCAGCTCAGAGTGAGCGCCCTCTCTTCTTCACGTTAGAAAACAATCCCAGCTTCCCTCTCACTGCCTTCAATGTTTAGTTCCACGACGACAGCATGAGGTCAGCCGCCGACTACATTTCCCAGCATGCTCTCAACCTCAAGAGTGTGTACGTGCGTGCCATTGCCACCTATGCCCTTAACCTGCATGACCCCAACGCAGCGATGAGCCTCACCCTAATCGACAGCCTGGAGAAACTCGCTCAACAGAAAGGTGTGTGTGTGCGTTATAGGCGTCTGTGTGTGCATATGCACTAATGCCAGTCAGTGTGTGTGTGTGTGTGTGTGTGTGCATGCAGGACACCCTGCCATGCTCAGGTACTGGCAGGAGGAAAACGTAGCGTCTGATTGGCTCAAGCCTGACCAATCGAGCGGACTCACGGTGGAGACGACAGCCTACGCCCTGCTGACCGTGCTGCTGAAGGTGCTGTTCTCTCATTGGTTGTCTCTGTTTCTATTAGGGTGTAATGGACCAGAACTCCCTCAATGAGTACTCTGAGGGTTATGAGTATGCCAAGATTGGTACCAACATTGCTCCTAGTTTCCATGGTAGCTAACAAACTGCTTCCTGTTCCCAGGGGAGGATTCAATACGCCAATCCCATCCTGTCCTGGCTGACTCAGGATCAGCACTATGGACAAGGTTTCTACTCCGTACAGGTACATGTGGCGTTACTAAGCTCCTCCCTCTGAACTCAAAAGTAGTACCTGCAGACACGGTCTGAACAACAACAATCTGTCTGTTCAAGGTCCCTTCAAGACCTCGGACCTTTGCAAAAGTCCTCCTTTTCTCACACCATAACTAATTCCTGTTCTTGCTCTCTTGTCAATCAGGACACCGCCCTGACTTTGGAGGCGTTGACAGAGTACAGTAAGGTCATCCCTCGAGCCGTCCTCAATCTGGACATCAACGTCAGTTACAGACGCAAAGGAGCGCTCACTCGCGTTCAGCTCAGCCCGAGCCGACCTGTGGCCACACCCATACAGGTGAGTGGGAGTGGTTTCCTTTGGTGAAACATGAGAGACTGGTGGCTTAATGGTCGTATTTGTCTACCAAAGTTAAGAAAATTTGGTTGTTTTTGTGTCTTTGTTGTCCAGGTGTTGAAGGACGATGACATCACCGTGTCCACGGGATACGGGAGGGGCGTGTCACACGTCAAGGTGGGTGTGGCTTAGAGGAATCAATATGTTGCGTCCTAAATTGTCCAACAGTGCTCGTGACGTACACATGTGAGTGCAGATGAAGACGGTCTACTACCAGACGACTCCGCCCTCCCTTAACTGTAACTTCGACATAAGCATAGAGATGGTTGGCGCCGACGTCTCCGACAGTAGGTTCTTCGTGGTGCCGTCCAGTCTGTCTCTTTGTGCTCCTGTAACATCTACCCCTATTTAGGTCCCAGCATGCGTGCTCCACACCTGTCTGCCTGTGCCAAGTAAGACAAACATCTAATAGATAGATAGATAGTACTTTATTGATTCCTTCAGGAGAGTTTCCTCAGGAAAATTAAAAAAATAGCGCCTTACCTAACATGCTAGCTAGTATACATGCTAACTAGCCTACACGCTGGTCTTGCAGGTACAAGCCTCGTCCTAACGAGCTGTTAACAGAGTCCACCATGACTGTGATGAAGATCCAGCTGCCGACAGGCGTGGAGGCGTACCTGGAGGACCTGCGACAGGTTAGTTCGACCCAATGCCGGGTGCCGCTGTATTGTGACACATGTAACTGCACAGTTCAGAGACATCATGGAGCCAATCATCTCGCACTACGAGCTTCAGGGAAACACTGTCATCATTCAGATGGACTCTGTGAGTGCGCCGGCCCCGCCCACATCCTCTCCCCTGCTCACAGCGTTGCTTCTAACAACTTCCCGTCTACTCTGTAGGTTCCGTCTGACATCTTCTTGTGTGTTGGCTTTCGGATCCGGACCAGGTTTAAGGTGGACGGAGCCAGCAAATCCCTGCTGAGTGTATTTGAGCCTCAGGACAAGGGTGAGTGTGGTAGTTGTCATTGTAGATTATTATCATCGTTATTATATATTATTGTTACATACAGCATATTTCAAGTATGTTTCCTCTCGGTGAATCACTACCTTATTGTGGTGGAGGGCTTTGAGTGGTTTTAAGAGCTATGTTGGCTGGAGATTTACTGTACAGTATGTCACTGGTTGGGTCTCCCAATGCAAACAGATCCAAAGGACAGACCAAATAATACATTTTTCAGAGGACGCTACAAAAAAACCCCCATCAAATACCACCTCACCCTGAAGCTAGACCTGTGGGAGGTGATTACATGGGTGCCTGGTCATCAACGGGGAACAAGACAGTCCACTATGTAAATCCACCGGGGGTAAACACAAGGCTGTGTTGGGTGGCAGCTGAGACCTGGTCTTTGTCAACCAAATCTGGTTCTTGGGATATAAAACATCCCTTCCCTGGCAGCTGTAGGTAATCGCCTGGCATCAATGTGTCCGCTCACACCCCCTACAGACCGGCACCGACATGGCGGTGACGTTCCACATCCCGGCGCTAAATATACGCAAAGCTTCTAAATTTGCCAGTCGCCGCAACATATCTGTTCAGTTTAGCTAAAATCTGCTTGCGTTGGACAGGAAGTCATGCATAAACACAAAATAAATGATCCGGTTTACTTTCAAAATAAAATAGTCCGTCTTCAAGGCGGATCGTATTTTACGACGGACATGAAGTTAACTTGTCGAAGGTTTTCAGACGTAATTTCCTCTCATTGAAAGAAATGGGTCGGAGCATGCTGATTCTGGAGGTCCAACATTTAAGAAGCATGTACTGGATCGGCATATCTCGGGCAGCTATATGGGTGCCTGCGTCAAATACTCGCTGATCACGTGATTATGCGTGTATTCGTGAGATCTGGTAAAAGTCTGCGCTATTTCGCTGCACGTGGGTGGAGATTGTCGGATGGCAGATGGCAGTGGCGTGCCGAGGGTGCTGTGGTTCCCCGCCGTTCCGCATCCTGTGGAAATCAGGGGTTAGTGGTGGGACAGCATTTTCGACAAAACCCTGGGATCTTTAGGGCTTAAGTATTTTCTGAGAGTTTCTGAAACAGTCTGAGACATTGGCCTGTCTTCAACACAAGATAGGCCCTGATCCTTTTGGGGTCAATTCTGGTTGAAAAGTGCCCCTGAGACTTCAAGCCCCATTTTAAAAGTACCCCAAGCCTTCAATTGAAATTGTTGTCCCCTTACTGGGGAAGGAACCTAAGCTTATGTCAACGTTTGAGAAGTTCTGGACATAGTCACCTTAAGACACAGTTCAGGCTCTGGAATTAAACTTGTTGAGAGGTGCTGTACCTTGGTCTACTCTGCTCTGTGAATGAGAAGGTTACTTCCCTACGCATTCAGTTTTTGGAAAGGGTCCTGCCGTCATTAGTGCGCATGCACCAAATAGAAGTGGAGAGTACTTCTGCATGGTTTGCTGTAAACTAGTATACTCCCTATAAATAGTAAGCTCTCAATTTAAGGTTTGCTTACCTTGGGCTATAAACTTTGGTGTCGTGCCTGAAAGAGCGGGGGAAGGTGGTTTCCTCACACCTAGGACTCACCCTAACAGACTGGGTGAGGAGCTCAACATAGAACCGTTGCTACTTCAATTTGAGAGAAGCCCGTAAGGCATACTTGCCAACCCTCCCGGATTTTCCGGGAGACTCCCGAAATTCAGAGCCTCTCCCGAAAACCGACAAATTTTCTCCCGAAAATCTCCCGAAATTCAGGCGGAGCTGGAGGCCACGCCCCCTCCAGCTCCATGCGGACCTGAGTGACGTGTTGACAGTCTGTTCACACGTCCGCTTTCCCACAATTTAAACAGCTAATGATCGAGGGCGAGTTCTTGGTTTCTTATGTGGGTTTATTGTTAGGCAGTTTCATTAATGTCCTCCCAGCGCGGTAACAACACACAACAACAGCAGTCAAGTCTTCGTCTACCGTAAAGCAGTTCGTCTGCCGTAAACAGCAATGTTGTGACACTTTTAAACAGGACAATACTGCCATCTACTGTACATGCATATGTGACCCACCCATAATGTGTCACATTTTTGTGTTGATTTATTTATTTTATTTTGTGGTTTGAATTCGTTTTTGGAGCTGTCATTACACATTTATCAGTATTCACATTGGTCAGTTTCTTCCCAATTGAATGCTATCACCTGCAGACCGGAAGTGTCTTGTCATTCTGATGAGCGCGACCAGTCTGTGAACAATTGAAACGTCCTGTGTGCTTTTTCCTCCTGTATAACAGGTTAGTTTTGGTGAATCAACTCACTGAATAATATCCATGTGATCTTCATAAGTTTAAGTACACATTCTGATGGTGGAGCCTAACTCTAAAGTGTTTGTGAGTTGTAGTTTGTATTTGTGAATGAATCCAGTGCACAGCTGCAGTAATCAATACAAAAAGGCGACGTGAGTGCGCAATGTTTATATAGGAACTTCTGATCCTAATTCAGACTCCCAAATTAGAGCTCCCTTTTTCTTATTGATTTTATAAGGTATATTTGTATAATGTGTGTGTTCTGAAATAGTGACAGAGAATAGAACAAGGATGGACAATTCAACCCTTAACTCAACAATGAGTAGATGAGTGTTATGTGTGTGTGTATATGTGTAAATAAATGAACACTGAAATTCAAGTATTTCTTTTATTTATATATATATATATATATATATAGCTAGAATTCACTGAAAGTCAAGTATTTCTTATATATATATTAGAGATGCGCGGTTTGCGGGCACAACCGCGGAGTCCGCGGATTATCCGCGGATCGGGCGGATGAAATTTTAAAAAATTAGATTTTATCCGCGGGTCGGGTCGGGTCGGGTGGGGTCGGGTCGGGCGGGGTCGGGTCGGGCGGTAGAAATAAAAAAAAATAGATTTTAAATAGATTCAGGCGGTTGGCAGTTAAACCAATTGGTAAATATATATACATAGTTAAATGTTGTTACCCACATACGAAAAACGAGCAGGCACCTGCAGCATATGCCACAACAGAAGAAAAAAAAAAAAAAGATGGACACTTTTACGGAGCGGAGAAGGCCCCCGACGCCTCGCCGGGGTCCGGGACCGAGGCCCCTACCCCCGAGAGGGCCCCACCGGGAGCCGTAGCTGAGGCGATCCGCGAGAAGGGCCCGACGCACGTCCAGGGTCACCACCGCGCCCACCGCACCGACACCCCGCCTCGTTCGCCTTCGCCGCGGCCGGCGTCACGCGCAGCAGGTAAGCAGCTTACCTGCCCGCCACCCCCGTGGCCGGGGGCTCGTAACAGGGGTCACTCCGCGCGCTCCGCCCGCGCAGCTTACCTGCCCGCCACCCCTGTTGCCGGGGGCTCGTAACAGGGGTCACTCCGCGCGCAGTGCGCTCACGAAAGGGGTGGGGCTCACCCTGGTTGATATAGCAGCAGCTAGGACGGTGGCCATGGATGTCGGAACCCGCTAAAGAGTGTGTAACAACCCACCTGCCGAATCAACTAGCCCTGAAAATGGATGGCGCTGGAGCGTCGGGCCCATATACCCGGCCGTCGCTGGCAGCGAGACGCGCTTGGAGGTGCGCTCAGCGCGGCTCCCATATGATTGCGCACTGGTGTGCGTCTGGGTCGTGACAGCGTGGTACGCGAATGTCTGTGCTGCATTGGATCAGTCTCCTTTCTTTAACAGGCAAAAGCTTTATAACCTCACTAATGCCTTGCATCGTCTATATTAGATATATAACAACGGGCGGGTGCGGGCGGATGTGGTTCTGATCAAATGTTAGATCGGGTGGATTGCGGATGGTTGACGACTTTCTGATGCGGTTGCGGATGAAATAATTGCCTATCCGCGCATCTCTAATATATATATATATCTTAACCACGCCCCCAACCACAACCCCCGCCCTACCCCCGACCACGCCCCCCACCCCACAAACCCCACCTCCCGAAATCGGAGGTCTCAAGGTTGGCAAGTATGCCGTAAGGTGACCTGGTCTTATAGTCCGAACTCCTCCTTTGGAGGAGGCCCTAAAACTGACATGCTGGAAAGATTGTCTCGGTATCTCACCAGTGGGAACGGACGTCTGTGGTTCCCTGCTGAGACTGCTGCTCCCGTAAGCCGGATAAGCAGAATGAAATGATGTGCCGTCATCCATGTTGCAGGAAGTTTGTGCAGCAAACACTTCTCCTACCAAGAGCAGAAGCTGCAGCGCCTCTGTGTGGCTGACCAGTGCCAGTGCATGACAGGTGACTCCGCCCCTGCACCCCATTGGCTACCCGTGTGCATGTTTGTTGAACACCTGCCACTTGCTGTGTAGCCGCGTGTGCCGCCTACAGAGGAACCTTCGACCTGAGCTTGACGGCCGCCAGACGCCAAGAGGAAACATGCCGGCGCCACATCAAATACGGTGAGGGTGAGGGCAACGTGCCACTCTGTGCAGGCGTGACCTTCTGCTGTGTGCAGCTTACAAGGTGGCCGTCACGTCTCTGGACGCGGAGGGAGACTTTGTGGCCTTCAACGCCACCGTCGTGGAGGTCCTGAAGAACACGGACAAAGGTAAACGCAAAGTAGCAGCGATGCATTGTGGGTAGGCTGGCTTTCATGTGATGTCATTAGACTTTGAGGCGGTGAGTGTGGGCACGGAGGTGGAGTTGATCAAGAAGGTGACGTGCGGCTCAGTGGATGTCCAG
Organism: Nerophis lumbriciformis; assembly: GCF_033978685.3. Classification (NCBI taxonomy): domain Eukaryota; kingdom Metazoa; phylum Chordata; class Actinopteri; order Syngnathiformes; family Syngnathidae; genus Nerophis; species Nerophis lumbriciformis. Next base: position 963,514 of record NC_084567.2, on the reverse strand, counting down.
AACCACAAGCGCTACCTGGTGATGGGATCCAGCGGGTCACAGGTCAAGCTGGGCCACGCCACCAGGTGAGTGACGGCCTCCTCGCCCTGACTTCCTGCGACGCGGACAGCGCTCATCCGTTCTGGTTCCGGCCCGCAGGTACCGCCTGCCTCTGGACTCAGACGCCACGGTGGAACCCTGGCCCAAGGACTGCGCCACACCTGCCTGCGTGGAACACCTGACCCAGCTGGACGCGTACGCCCTGGACCTGCAGTTGTTCAGCTGTCCTTCACAGTAGCAACACAGCCCTGTGTTTGCTACTTCATATGCTCACTTCATCAAAACATGATCCAGTATAATCTGATGATCATTTGTCACCAACATTATGATTCTCATTAATAGTGTGCTGAAGGGAAAGAAGAAGATTAAAAAAACGTCACATTTTGGAGCAAAAAATGGCAAAAAGTTTGACCAACAATCATCAAACTTGCCTGATGGCTGTATGGCACATACTGTATGTCACATACTGTATGTCACATACTGTATGTCACATACTGTATGGCACATACTGTATGGCACATACAGTATGTCACATACTGTATGTCACATACTGTATGTCACATACAGTATGTCACATACTGTATGTCACATACTGTATGTCACATACTGTATGTCACATACTGTATGGCACATATGGCACATATGGCTGTACTGTATGTCACATACTGTATGGCACATACTGTATGTCACATACTGTATGTCACATACTGTATGTCGGGATGGACTGTACATGGAAAGTGAAAAGTAAACAAAGATGATGTCATTCACACACTGAAAATAAAGCAAGAGAAAACAAGCTTTGACTCGTTCACTCACTCTAAGATGTGGCATGTGTGTAGTGTGTCATTAAGTGTGTACTGTACTGTGCATGTAGTGTGCACTTTAGTGTGTCATTAAGTGTGTACTGTAGTGTGCATGTAGTGTGCACTTTAGTGTGTCATTAAGTGTGTACTGTAGTGTGCATGTAGTGTGCACTTTAGTGTGTCATTAAGTGTGTACTGTAGTGTGCATGGAGTGTGCACTTTGGTGTGTCATTAAGTGTGTACTGTAGTGTGCATGTAGTGTGCACTTTAGTGTGTCATTAAGTGTGTACTGTAGTGTGCATGTAGTGTGCACTTTAGTGTGCATGTAGTGTGCACTTTAGTGTGTCATTACGTGTGTTCTGTAGTGTGCATGTAGTGTGCACTTTAGTGTGTCATTAAGTGTGCACTTTAGTGTGCATGTAGTGTGCACTTTAGTGTGTCATTACGTGTGTACTGTAGTGTGCATGTAGTGTGCACTTTATTGTGCACTTTGGTGTGTCATTAAGTGTGTACTGTAGTGTGCACTTTAGTGTGTTATTAAGTGTGTACTGTAGTGTGCATGTAGTGTGCATGTAGTGTGCACTTTAGTGTGTCATTAAGTGTGTACTGTAGTGTGCATGTAGTGTGCACTTTAGTGTGTCATTAAGTGTGTACTGTAGTGTGCATGTAGTGTGCACTTTAGTGTGCATGTAGTGTGCACTTTAGTGTGTCATTACGTGTGTACTGTAGTTTGCATGTAGTGTGCACTTTATTGTGCACTTTGATGTGTCATTAAGTGTGTACTGTAGTGTGCACTTTAGTGAGCATGTAGTGTGCACTTTAGTGTGCACTTTGGTGTGTCATTAAGTGTGTACTGTAATGTGCATGTAGTGTGCACTTTAGTGTGTCATTAAGTGTGTACTGTAATGTGCATGTAGTGTGCACTTTAGTGTGTCATTAAGTGTGCACTTTAGTGTGCATGTAGTGTGCACTTTAGTGTGTCATTACGTGTGTACTGTAGTGTGCACTTTATTGTGCACTTTGGTGTGTCATTAAGTGTGTACTGTAGTGTGTCATTAAGTGTGTACTGTAGTGTGCATGTAGTGTGCATGTAGTGTGCATGTAGTGTGCACTTTAGTGTGTCATTAAGTGTGTACTGTAGTGTGCATGTAGTGTGTACTGTCGTGTGTACTGTAGTGTGCATGTAGTGTGTTCTGTAGTGTGTCTTTAAGTGTGTACTGTAGTGTGCATGTAGTGTGTTCTGTAGTGTGTCATTAAGTGTGTACTGTAGTGTGCATGTAGTGTGTTCTGTAGTGTGTCTTTAAGTGTGTACTGTAGTGTGCATGTAGTGTGTTCTGTAGTGTGTCTTTAAGTGTGTACTGTAGTGTGCATGTAGTGTGTACTGTCGTGTGTACTGTAGTGTGCATGTAGTGTGTTCTGTAGTGTGTCTTTAAGTGTGTACTGTAGTGTGCATGTAGTGTGTTCTGTAGTGTGTCATTAAGTGTGTACTGTAGTGTGCATGTAGTGTGTTCTGTAGTGTGTCTTTAAGTGTGTACTGTAGTGTGCATGTAGTGTGTTCTGTAGTGTGTCTTTAAGTGTGTACTGTAGTGTGCATGTAGTGTGTACTGTCGTGTGTACTGTAGTGTGCATGTAGTGTGTTCTGTAGTGTGTCTTTAAGTGTGTACTGTAGTGTGCATGTAGTGTGTTCTGTAGTGTGTCATTAAGTGTGTACTGTAGTGTGCATGTAGTGTGTTCTGTAGTGTGTCTTTAAGTGTGTACTGTAGTGTGCATGTAGTGTGTTCTGTAGTGTGTCTTTAAGTGTGTACTGTAGTGTGCATGTAGTGTGTACTGTCGTGTGTACTGTAGTGTGCATGTAGTGTGTTCTGTAGTGTGTCTTTAAGTGTGTACTGTAGTGTGCACTTTAGTCTGCATGTAGTGTGCACTTTAGTATGCACTTTGGTGTGCCATTAAGTATGTACTGTAGTGTGCATGTAGTGTGTTATGTAGTGTGTACTGAAGTATGCAACAACATAACGGAGGACACACACACACACACACACACACACACACGTGGTGAATTGAGGTCATAAGCCTTTAAATGAGGATGCATTACAGTCAAGTTTATCAACATTTAACAATTAGAAATGATCATTTATTTATTTATTTATTGCTTCGAATTTGTACAAGTTTACATTTATTAGAAATGTGATTTTCATTACTTTGATATCAATCTGAGTTCTTCTCCTTAGCGATTCCACTCCCAAACACACGGTGGCGACATTGTGCCAGGAAGGAAGTCAACTTTTAGCTTGGTAGCTATAACTTAGCATGTCTTTGCCGTCTTTTAATAGTTGTTCAACGATTATTTGTTTAATATCTCAAGCAAAGTATGAAGTATCTGACATAAGGCTAAGTTCATTCGCTGGTGTAGTTTGTTTTATTTAAGCTCACCGACCCGAGCCCAGTTCCCTTTTCATGAAGTTTTTGCTAATGGCACCCGAACATCCTGTTTGTGACCTTTCACTGTAAAAGGTTTGTGTCATTAAATGATGCGGGGTATTTTACTGTGAAGTCCTGTAGGAAATATAATGTTTGTAGACCATTTGAAATCAATTCATTGACAGTTAGCAACATTAGCAGCTAACGTTACTCTCGCGGCATTGAAGTCGCCGAAAGATTTATTAGAAATAATACAACGAAAGATATATTCTGACGAGCAAAGCAAAGGTAGTAAGAATGTTAAACGTAATACCGACTGCTAATTCATTCTTATTATTATTATTGTGCGGGTTTACATATATAATACAGTAAAAGATGGATGAAAGTCAGAAGTAGCTTTATAAACGCCATTTTACAGAAATATAACGCTAATAAATACTGCAAAGTGATCACGTGATATATTTAAAATGTTAGTTTGTGCTACAAAATAACTTTTGTGAGGGATCAAAACTTTTCCTGAAGAAGTCCGCTGCTTTTGTCCCACCTGGACTCACCTGAGCCCCGCAGGATGAGTCGCGAACCGGAGGGTCGCCCTGACGACGGTCGCCTTGACGACGCCTTGTCCCGCATCGCCATGGAGACGCAGGAGATCAAAGAGCTGGAGAAGCAGCTGACCGAGGGTGAGGAGCACGCCGACCAATCACAGAGCTCGTTACTGCCGTCCTCATCCGGACTCTCGTCCTCAGGTCAGCTTTTGGCCAACGAGGTTCTCCAGAGGGACTTGGAGGGACTCCTGGGCGGACTCCAGGATTACCTGCGAGAACTCACAGCAGAGGTGCGGTGCTTTTATTCCCAGAGCTGACTTTGACGGCCACAGCTCTCCTTCTTTCAGGCCAGTGGCGTGCGGCGCCGCCTGGAGGACACGCAGAGACACTGCAGGCGGCTGGAGGACTCGTCCTGCTCGCACGCCAGGGTGAGTGTCGACCTCTGACCCGCTCCGCCTGCCGGCTGACGTGTGCGTCCTCAGAACATGGCGACGCAGCGGGAGGAGCTGGCGGCGCTGAGGACGGAGGCCCGGGTTCTGAGAGAGCAGCAGGTGGCGATGGAGGCGGAGCTTCATCGGCTGAGCGAGGAGCTCACCCGGCAGGTGAGGAAACCGTGTGACCTCATTTTATTGTGCAAGAGTCACAATCTACTTCCTGTCCACCGCCTAAAGACCAGAACCGGCACAGAATCCCCCCAACCGACTCCTCACCTAGACCAGGACCAAGCAGCCGGACCTCAGGCCCGGGTGGACCGGGAGCATGTAGCGCGGCTTGAAGCTCAGGTCGCCCAATGCCAGAGCCGCATTGACCAGCTGGAAGCCCAGTCCGGCAGAGACCGGAACCACATAGCCCGACTGGAAGCTAAGTCCGGCAGAGACCGGAACCACATCACCCAGCAGGAAGCCCAGTCCGGCAGAGACCGGAACCACATCACCCAGCAGGAAGCCCAGTCCGGCAGAGACCGGAACCACATCACCCAGCAGGAAGCCCAGTCCGGCAGAGACCGGAACCACATCACCCAGCAGGAAGCCCAGTCCGGCAGAGACCGGAACCACATCACCCAGCATGAAGCCCAGTGTGGCAGAGACCCCAAACAAGAAGACCAAAGAGAGTCCACGTGCACCAGGAAAGACCGACACACACGCCCTGAGAGGAAGTGGACAACACACCTGGACCGGACCGGAACCAGAAGCTCGGCTGCAGCGGATTGGAGGCTGGGCTGGAGAACAGGAAGTGATGTTGACAGGACATCCAGAGGGGAGGAGCCAACTTGGCTGCTTCCTCCTGCTGGATGTCCACTGGGGGGCGCTGGCAAACTACAACACACACACAGACTGAGAAGGTCTTACACACACACACACACACATCATAGTAATAGTGCTTATAGTGTGTGTGTGTGTGTGTGTGTGTGTGTGTGTGTGTGTGTGTGTAGGAGTGTGTCGCTGCTGTGTGAAGAAGTGGAGTGTGTGGAGAAGACTCTCAACAAGAGACGAGCTGAACTTCGGGAGGCTGACAGGCGTTTGCTCACAGCGCACACACAACTACACAAGGTACACACACAACTAGCCAGGTACACACTTATCTACACACACACACACACACATAGACATGCATGTTTGTGTCTTCCAGGCAGCATCAGCCGTGCATCAAAGCCACACTTCAGACAACAGCGCCCCCTGCCTGCACCTCAGGCTCGCCAGGCTGCAGCAGCAACAGCTGAGGAGTGTGGAGGCGGAGCTAAGGGACAGAGAGGCGGAGTCCCGGGAGCTCTGCACAACCATACACATGGCGGAAGACAGGTAAAAGACAATAAAATGTCCATGATAATAATACACACTAGAGATGCGCGGTTTGCGGACACAACCGCGGATTATCCGCGGGTCGGTTGAAATTAAAAAAAATTAGATTTTAAATAGATTCAGGCGGGTGGCAGTTAAACCAATTCGGAAATATATATACTAAGGCTGCAGCTAACGATTATTTTTCTATCGATTAATCTGTAGATTATTTTTTCGATTAATGGTTAATCTATAGATATTTTTTTTCGATTAATCTATAGATTATTTTTCCTTTTACCGATTATTTTTTTATTTAAAATGAAGATGAAAAAATAAATGTAGGCCAGTTTTTTCAAAAGGTGTGACTTATTTACAAAAAAAAAGTATGGCCACTCAGTCAACATTGACAACAACATGACAAAATATTCTGTAACAATGTAAACATTTAAAACTTTTAACATTTAACACAATTAAAAGTAGCTTATTTGCTTTTTAATGTGCAAATATAAAAGTAAACATCCAGTGCAAATCTTAATATTCTGCAATAGTATAAGCATTTCAAAAGTAAAAGTATTGCTTATTTTGCTTTAAAATGTGCAAAAATAAAGATAAACGTCCAATACAAAAAAGTGCAAAACGAAATATTCTGTAGCAGTGTAAACATTTCAACAAAAGTAAAAGTATTGCTTATTTTGCTTAATAACACAACAATGATGGTATGATTAAAGTGAAAGTTAATTGTTGGTTTGTACATAGTATGTGTAACTGTTAATGTTGTAAAAGGTATTTGCACAACTAATTAACGTTAGCGTTAAAGAGGAGCGCGTCTTTGTAAACACTGAACAGGCACGCCAAACGCGCCTCTCAGAGCGAAACAGTGTTTTAGTTTATGAATTTACAACGCAGATTCAAATGACACATTCATGTTTTTGTGTAATGATGACAACGTATACGCACGCGGACGATTGACTAGTTGATGGTGATGGCAAGAACGCTGTCGGGTGTTTTCTTTTCAAATGTTCCTTCATAGCCGTTGTGCTGCTATGATAGGCCATTTCCGCTCGACACAGTGTGCATACAACAACTGTCAAGTGTTTGGCTTTTTTCGCTGTGCTTATCCCACACTTGAAGGGATGTACCAATGCTGAATGTGGCTTCTGGATTTCACTCAAAAGACCAGACCGTAGTTACTTTTTCCTTTTATTTTTCTTTAGTTTGCAACAGTTTTTCCAACGAAGAAGCAGCTTCTTTTTTCTTCTTTAGTCTTTTTAGCAGTCTTTAGCAGTGTTAGTAGACTTTAGTTTCTTTAGCTGTCATTAGCTGTCTTTAGTAGCCTTTAGTAGCCTTTAGTAGCCTTTAGCTTCTTTAGTAGGTGAAAAACCTTTAAGGACAAAACACCACAAGATTAACATGCTGTAAAAAAATCAATCAATTATCAATCCCATAATTTACAATTATTAATTAGGCTATCAAACTCTTAACCATTAAACAAGTGCAAGAAAATGGACACATCTTTTCCCTTTAAGTTAAAACAGATTTTAAATAAATTGTCTCAACATAAATGCACCAAGATACATATAAAATACATTTAAACCCAGAAACACAATAGATAAATGCAACAGAAAACCCAATATGCAAATACATAAATACCTAACCAATTAACCACCTATTTAGATACATATTTAAAATCCATATTCAATATAAATATATTATTAATTTAGCAGTGAAACACTCAATCTTAAACGCTGTCTACTGGTAGAAAAATGCCCCTTTTTCTATGCCCTCACCAGCAGCCAATGATCCAACACAGTTAAATCCAACACTTTAAATTGAGTGACTTCACCCTCCTGATGAAGCAAACTGCTCCAACATTTATCAAACTAAGCAAAGAATATCAACACTAAACAACAGTTACATAACACACTGTGTGTATTTAGCCTCCAGACTAAGCACGCTACATGCACACAACCCCCCCCCAATCTCACCAGCGCAACAGGTGCGCCACACCCACAAAGAGAAATATTAAATCTTACGTACTTTTGGCACAACTCTGGGTTATCTGTAATGAACTAAACCTTTTTCCACTCTGCGCTGGCGTCTTTTGTACTCCTTGATTTGACACAGCGGTCTAATTACCGGGCTCGCGCACCAGCAGATGAGACGGGAGCGCGCCGCGTTATACCTGCGCGTGAACGTAAACTGATCGGCTCTGATCATGTAAGCCGACTGGCCGAAATAATGCCGAATTATATACATTTCCTGGGGTTGCCTAGGTGAATAGGGATGCGGATGTGCTCTAAGATCAAATATAATTTTATTAAGTGGGGTTTGGCTGGTTGCTAAACAGCCACGGTTGCGAGCTCGCGCGTCAGCTGACGAGACAGCTGTTCGCCGCTACAACATTATTAGGCCATTTATTGAAATACTCCCACACTTTTGACGACTTTTGGCGTGCTTTTTTTCCCTCGCTCGCACCGCTCGCATCGTCTGCTTTGCGCTCCGCCATGACGGCAGTGTGACGTAAATATGCGACGCGTCTACGCATAAAAACGGTGTCGACGTATTTACGTAACCGATGACGTCGACTACGTCCACGCGTCGTTTCAGCCTTAATATATACACAGTTAAATGTTGTTACCCACATACGAAAAACGAGCAGGCACCTGCTGCATATGCCACAACAGAAGAAGAAAAAGAAAAAGAGATGGCAACGCCGGCAGCAAAAAAGGGAATACTAAAGACCAGGGAGAAAAAAAAGGCCAGAAAAGTTCAGCGTGGACTTGTTTTTATGAGGTTGTAAATCAGGATGATAGTAATGCTGGCTACGTGATTTGCAAGAGCTGCGACGCTGTTTATGTCTACGACAGTCACAAAACTGGGACATCTAACATGGTGCATCACATTTGTGCAAAACCCCGAACCTCCACAAAC
>NC_084567.2:950000-952500 GCF_033978685.3 Nerophis lumbriciformis | reverse complement strand
AAAAACACATTAGTATTGTACACACACACTCACACAAACTAGGGTTGTCCACACACACGCACAACACACACAAAAACACATTAGTGTTGTACACACACATGCACACAAAAACACATTTGTGTTGTACACACAAACTAGGGTTGTCCACACACGCACGTGTACAAATCACACCTGCCTATTAATGTTGTACACAAACACACACAAAAACACATTTTACGGTTGTGCGCACACACACACACACGTGAACAACACACACAAAAACACGTCTTAGGGTTGTGCCCACACACACACGCAAAAACACGTTAATGTTGTATGCACACACACTTGTGCAAAACACACACGATATTGCATGTGCACACACACACAAAAACACACTTTAGTGTTGTCCCCACACACACACCTGTGCAAAACACACACACACACACAAGACACACATTGTTGCACACACACAAAAACACACTTTAGTGTTGTCCCCACACACACACCTGTGCAAAACACACACACAAGACACACATTGTTGCGCACACACAAAAACACACTTTAGTGTTGTCCCCACACACACACCTGTGCAAAACACACACACACACACACACAAGACACACATTGTTGCACACACACAAGACACACATTGTTGCGCACACACAAAAACACACTTTAGTGTTGTCCCCACACACACACCTGTGCAAAACACACACACACACAAGACACACATTGTTGCACACACAAAAACACACTTTAGTGTTGTCCCTACACACACACAGCTGTGCAAAACACACACACACACAAGACACACATTGTTGCACACACAAAAACACACTTTAGTGTTGTCCCCACACACACACCTGTGCAAAACACACACACACACAAGACACACATTGTTGCACACACAAAAACACACTTTAGTGTTGTCCCCACACACACACCTGTGCAAAACACACACACACACAAGACACACATTGTTGCACACACAAAAACACACTTTAGTGTTGTCCCCACACACACACCTGTGCAAAACACACACACACACACACGAGACACACATTATTGCACACACACAAAAACACACTTTAGTGTTGTCCCCACACACAAGACACACATTGTTGCACACACACAAAAACACACTTTAGTGTTGTCCCCACACACACACATGCACACAAGACGCACAGTGTTGCACACACCTGCAGGTCAAAGGGTGCGATGGCGTGGAGCAGCGTGATGCAGCGAGTGGCGGCGGTGGTCAGGTGACGTGAGGCGGCGTGCTGCAGGTGTGTGTCACATGACGTGTCCACCAGCAGACGCAGCAAACATGGCAGCAACACTTTGACACGACACACAAACCTGCAACATCAGGAGCACAGCACACCTGAGGGGGTGTGGCCTAAAGAGGTGTGTGTGTGTGCGTGCTAACCGTGGCCACGCTGCTGTCATGACCATGTGCAGGCCCTCCAGAACCTTCAGTCGACAGGTCTCGTCAGGTGGGTCGCTCACCTCCAGGTATCCAACACACACACGGTCCAGCCTCCGCAGGTGTCGACATGAGGCCACGCCCATCCTGCGCACGCACGCACGCACACACACACACACACACACACACAGAGTGGACAGAAGGATTAAGACCAGAGCAAGTGTTGAGGTGGCACACACCTTACCTACCTGTCCAGGTAAGCAGGAAGCATGGAGGCGTAGACACGTCGCAGCACCACCTTATGCTCCGCCTCCATGCGGGTGAGGAGCAGGCGCAGCACGTCGTCATGGCGACCGGGCTTCCTGCGGGAGGTGCTGGGGGCAGAGGGGGGCTTCTCCAAGACCAGGAGCAGGTCCAGCAGACAGGCCAGAACCACCTGCACACACACACACACACACACACACATCATCCCTAACCCTCCATTACCTGTTACACACATCATGTAACACACACATCATCTAGGTACACACATTTCATCCAGGTAACAAACACACACACAGCATTGGAAACTGTGTGTGTGTCACCTGGATGATGTGTGTGCGTGTTACCTGGATGGTGTGTGTGTGTGTGTGTGTGTGTGTGTGTGTGTGTGTGTGTGTGTTACCTGGATGATGTGTGTGTGTTACCTGGATGATGTGTGTGTGTGTTACCTGGATGATGATGTGTGTGTGTGTGTGTGTTACCTGGATGATGTGTGTGTGTGTGTTACCTGGATGATGTGTGTGTGTTACCTGGGTGATGTGTGTGTGTTACCTGGATGATGTGTGTGTGTTACCTGGATGGTCTGTGTGTGTGTGTGTTACCTGGATGATGTGTGTGTGTGTTACCTGGATGATGTGTGTGTGTGTTACCTGGATGATGTGTGTGTGTGTTACCTGGATGATGATGTGTGTGTGTGTGTGTTACCTGGATGATGTGTGTGTGTGTTACCTGGATGATGTGTGTGTGTTACCTGGATGATGTGTGTGTGTGTTACCTGGATGATGTGTGTGTGTGTTACCTGGATGATGTGTGTGTGTGTTACCTGGATGATGT
>NC_084567.2:917500-947500 GCF_033978685.3 Nerophis lumbriciformis | reverse complement strand
GGCAGGCTAACTTTTTTAGCCAATTTTACACAATTGTCTCAAAAAAGGTGGTACTTTATACATGGCAGCTCCTAGCATGCTAACATTAACATGCTAACTTCTTTAGTCATTTCACAGCCGTACACATGCTAACTGTTAGCATGCTAACTGTTAGCATGTTTGAAGTAGCAAGTTGTACGACACGCAGGTGTGTCTCCTCACTTGGTCAGGTGAGGTTGCAGGAGGTCCAGAACTCCTCCCAGGATTCCACTCGTAGGCCCCGCCCCTTCCTTCCCAAGTCGCACGTCGCCCATGAGGAGGTGGGCGGAGTCTGTCCAGCTTCCTGCTTTAAGCAACGCCCCCTGCAGGCTCTGTGCGGCCTTCCTGGAGGAGGAGCTGCTCCACGCCTTCTCCTACACACACACACACACACACACACACACACACACACACACACACACATTTATATGATGGCAGCCACCAAGATGGTGAATAAACTCTCACCTGGAAGTGCGTGACGGCGAAGACGCACACGTGCGGCGCCACAGTGAGCAGCAGACCCTTTTCGACCCCGCCCCCGGCCTCCAGTCTCCCAATCAGGGCTTGGAGGGCGGCACACACCTGGGCGGCGATGGCGGGAACGTGGCGGTAGTCGTCGGGCGACAGCGTGCCGCCGACATCGTCGCACGGCGGTAGAGCGGCGCGGCCAATCAGAGCGCGGACCGCCGCGCCGTACGCCGCCTCCAGCTCCGCCCGCTGCTCCTGGTCTGAGGCCGGGCCGAACAGCCACTGGCGGTCTGACGTCTGGAAGAGCCGCGCCACGCCGCCCACCAGCGAGCTGGCGTCGGAGGCTTGACCAATCAGGCGCCGCTGCAGTAGGCCCAGTAGCGACGTGATTGGTGGGAGAGGGGATGATGGGCGGGGCTTCTCCCCCAGTCGAAGGTCGTCAAGTAAAGATGAAAGCTCCATGATCGACTAAAGGACAAAAAAGGCTCCAATTAACTGCGATTAACGTGGGAGAACAGCGCCCTCTGGTGGCGAACACCAGTCACTGCTCGACCATCAAACATAAGCATGCAGACTTTTTCTTTACTCTCAGTTTATGTTTGGCTTAAATGACAATCTTTGCATCGCTACACAATACATGTGTACTTTTAATCATGCATACACTAACTTGTAAACATCGATACACCATTCATACCATCAATTGATTTAAGTGGACCCCGACTTAAAGAAGTGTAAAAACTTATTGGGGTGTTACCATTTAGTGGTCAATTGTACGGAATATGTACTTCACTGTGCAATCTAATAATAAATATGTACTGTATTGTGCAATCTACTAATAAATACAGTGGGGCAAAAAAGTATTTAGTCAGCCACGATTGTGCAAGTTCTCCCACTTAAAATGATGACAGAGGTCTGTAATTTCCATCATAGGTACACTTCAACTGTGAGAGACAGAATGTGAAAAAAAAATCCAGGAATTCACATTGTAGGAATTTTAAAGAATTTATTTGTAAATTATGTTGGAAAATAAGTATTTGGTCACTTCAAACAAGGAAGATCTCTGGCTCTCACAGACCTGTAACTTCTTCTTTAAGAAGCTCTTCTGTCCTCCACTCGTTACCTGTATTAATGGCACCTGTTTGAACTGGTTATCTGTATAAAAGACACCTGTCCACTGCCTCAAACAGTCAGACTCCAAACTCCACTATGGCCAAGACCAAAGAGCTGTCGAAGGACACCAGGAAAAGAATTGTAGACCTGCACCAGACTGTGAAGAGTGAATCTACAATAGGCAAGCAGCTTGGTGTGAAAAAATCAACTGTGGGAGCAATTATCAGAAAATGGAAGACATACAAGACCACTGATAATCTCCCTCGATCTGGGGCTCCACGCAAGATCTCATCCCGTGGGGTCAAAATGATCATGAGAACGGTGAGCAAAAATCCCAGAACCACACGGGGGGACCTGGTGAATGACCTACAGAGAGCTGGGACCAAAGTAACAAAGGTTACCATCAGTAACACACTACGCCGACAGGGAATCAAATCCTGCAGTGCCAGACGTGTCCCCCTGCTTAAGCCAGTGCATGTCCAGGCCCGTCTGAAGTTTGCCAGAGAGCACATGGATGATTGGGAGAATGTCATGTGGTCAGATGAAACCAAAATAGAACTTTTTGGTATAAACTCAACTCGTCGTGTTTGGAGGAAGAAGAATACTGAGTTGCATCCCAAGAACACCATACCTACTGTGAAGCATGGGGGTGGAAACATCATGTTTTGGGGTTGTTTTTCTGCCAAGGGGACAGGCCGACTGATCCGTGTTAAGGAAAGAATGAACGGGGCCATGTATCGTGAGATTTTGAGCCAAAACCTCCTTCCATCAGAGAGAGCTTTGAAGATGAAACGTGGCTGGGTCTTCCAGCATGACAATGATCCCAAACACAACGCCCGGGCAACGAAGGAGTGGCTCCGTAAGAAGCATTTGAAAGTCCTGGAGTGGCCTAGCCAGTCTCCAGACCTCAACCCCATAGAAAATCTGTGGAGGGAGTTGAAAGTCCGTGTTGCTCGGCGACAGCCCCAAAACATCACTGCTCTCGAGAAGATCTGCATGGAGGAACGGGCCAAAATACCAGCTACTGTGTGTGCAAACCTGGTAAAGACCTATAGTAATCGTTTGACCTCTGTTATTGCCAACAAAGGTTATATTACAAAGTATTGAGTAGAATTTTTGTTATTGACCAAATACTTATTTTCCACCATAATTTACAAATACATTCTTTAAAAATCCTACAAGATGAATTCCTGGATTTTTTTTTTCACATTCTGTCTCTCACAGTTGAAGTGTACCTATGATGAAAATGACAGACCTCTGTCATCATTTTAAGTTGGAGAACTTGCACAATCGTGGCTGACTAAATACTTTTTTGCCCCACTGTATATACTGTACTGTGCAACCTACTAATAAATATGTACTGTACTGTGCAACCTACTAATAAATATGTACTGTACTATGCAATCTACTAATAAATATGTACTGTACTATGCAATCTACTAATAAATATGTACTGTACTGTGCAATCTACTAATAAATATGTACTGTACTCTGCAATCTACTATTAAAAGTTTCAATCAATCAATTGAGCACAACACAGTAAAGTAGTCTACACAAACAACACATGTGTACTTTTAGGCATTCCCACACAAACTTGTGATTATCGCTCCATCCCGAGAGGATAAAGAAGATTATTAGCAACAATAAATGGACAATAAGAGAATGTTTACCCGCAGAAGTCGTCACCCTCAAGCCGCGGACACTTCCGTCATGGACGCCGTGCGTCTGTTGAACATGTCCGGTCTGAAACAAGAACAATTGACACGCAGAGTGCAACAACGTTCGTATAACAGCGTCTTCTCTTCAGCCACATATTTTATTGTTCATACAAACAGACCGTTCTTTATTTTATTATTTTTAATTTAATAAACATTTATTTATAAACTGCAACATTTAAGAGCGTTCTTTATGCGCCAAGAGAGAAGAGAGCACGCTGTCGCGCCAAATTTCTTCCCCCTACAAAAACCTCCCCCCCCATTTACTTCCGGGGTCATTTCCTCTTACTTACGTCATTTCCTCTTACGTCATTGACAGCGATCGATAGAATCCAAATCTCCTGAAAATGGTGACGTCACTGAATGACATTTGTCTTTATCTTTCCCAGAGGACTTCTGTCAAACACCAGCAGGCTTCGAACAATTCCAGGCGGAGTGTTAGGGCCGCTGCTGGGAACTTCTGTCTTCGTGGTAACGTGCAAAAAATATTAATTAGTGATGGGTTTATGAGGCGTCATGAAGCGTTTCGACACATTGCAAAACTGTATTGATACTGTGTCGATACTGTGTCACTAAATACTGACATCTGCTGGACATTAAAAATCCCTACAGGCAACCTATGGACCGACTCAACTGACTGATTTGATGCCCTAGTACAGGGGTCACCAACCTTTTTGAAACCAAAAACTACTTCTTGGGTACTGATTAATGCCAAGGGCTACCAGTTTGATACACACTTCAATAAATAAATATATTGTCATTTGTAAGTTACACGTAAGTGTCATTTAAACAAGAATACCTCAATAAATACATTTATATATATAAAAAAAAAAGGGTATTTCTGTCTGTCATTCCGTCGTACATTTTTTTTTCCTTTTACGGAAGGTTTTTTGTAGAGAATAAATGATGAAAAAAACACTTAATTGAACGGTTTAAAAGAGGAGAAAACACGGGAAAAATTAAAATACAATTTTGAAACATAGTTTATCTTCAATTTCGACTCTTTAAATTTCTAAATTCAACCGACAAAAAAGAAGAGAAAAACTAGCTAATTTGAATCTTTTTGAAAAAATTAAAAAAATAATTTATGGAACATCATTAGTCATTTTTCCTGATTAAGATACATTTTAGAATTTTGATGACATGTTTTAAATTGGTTAAAATCCAATCTGCACTTTGTTAGAATATTTAACAAATTGGACCAAGCAATATTTCTAACAAAGACAAATCAGTATTTCTTCTAGATTTTCCAGAACAAAAATTTTAAAAGAAATTCAAAATACTTTGAAATAAGATTTAAATTTGATTCTACAGATTTTCTAGATTTGCCAGAATAATTTTTTTGAATTTTAATCATAGTAAGTTTGAAGAAATATTTCACAAATATTCTTCGTCGAAAAACCAGAAGCTAAAATATTTATTATTCTTTACAATAATAATTTTTTTTTTACTTGAACATTGATTTAAATTGTCAGCAAAGAAGAGGAAGAAATTTAAAAGGTAAAAAGGTATATTTGTTTAAAAATCCTAAAATCATTTTTAAGGTTGTATTTTTTCTCTAAAATTGTATTTCTAAAAGTAATAAGAAGCAAAGTAAAAAAATAAATGAATTTATTTAAACAAGTGAAGACCCATCCATCCATCCATTTTCTACCGCTTATTCCAAGTGAAGACCAAGTCTTTAAAATATTTTCTTGGATTTTCAAATTCTATTTGAGTTTTGTCTCTTTTAGAATTAAAAATGTGGAGCAAAGCGAGACCAGCTTGCTAGTAAATAAATACAATTTAAAAAATAGAGGCAGCTCACTGGTAAGTGCTGCTCTTTGAGCTATTTTTAGAACAGGCTGATCTGGTCCTTACGGGCTACCTGGTGCCCGCGGGCACCGCGTTGGTGACCCCTGCCCTAGTATATACAATAATATAAATATTTCATTTAGGATTATTTCATATCTTCATTTAAATAAAAATATATTTGTATCTTTTTTAGATACAGTCAATAAATAATGTGAACATGTATCATAACATGGACATCTAAGAGAACGTGTTGTGGATGATTGTGGACTGGGAATTTTTTTAATTTTATTTTTTTACACATTTTTATAAAAAAAAAAAAAAAAAAAAAAAGTTTTTCCGACGTATTACATTTTAGACGATTTCTCTTCTTAGTTATTATTTCTCCGGCTGTAGAAAAGAGCCGCTCACAGGGCACAGAGGAGGCGACACAGTTGGCGTATCGGTCACGTGACCAAAACAGCTCATGATCGGTCACGTGACTTTCTAAAAGCGGTACGCGCACCGACACAGGGTTTCGCTCTATGAGCTCGACGCATGCGCCGATGCATCGGTGTTGCCGGACCCATCACTAATGAATATATATTACTGTTAAATGTCTGTACTTTAAATCAACATTATTTGACTACAATATTGTGTGTGCTGCTGTCCTGTGTCAAAGCCCAAGTGTTATCGATTGCTGTCAATGACGTAAGAGGAAATGACGTAAGTAAGAGGAAATGACCGCGGAAGTAAATGGGGGGGGAAGAAATTTGGCGTGACAACGCCCACAACAACCTGATGACGTCGCAATTTTGGCAACGTCACATCCGCTTCCGCATTAACGCTACACAAACAAAAGAACGCGATACAGTGAGTTAAGGGCGCAATAAAAATAGAAGGCTTTTAACAATCTGGACTGTGGGTTACAATGAAGATGTTTGGCTTTCTGTTTCGGTTTCTTGCTGAACGGAACACAAACGGGGCTCTCGTTTTCTTACTCGCTCGTCCGTTCCCTATTCGGGTACACGGAAACAAGGTGTCGGAACCATATGGCATGATTGTATAAATAAAATAACTACTAAACATAACAAATATGTTACTTTAAATAATATTAAGGCGTTCCACTAATATTATAACAATAATTCTAAAATACTTGCAAATAAGAATAACAAACTAAATTGAAGGTTACAGACAAATGTTTCTCTAAAAGAGCTTCTTCCTTTTTTCTGGGCAACTTTTAGTGCGCTCTACCGCCACCTTTCGGAAGTGTATATACAACCTTTTATTTACAACATCCTAAACAGCCAGACTGTAATTGTAAAATATTTTCCAAATACTCGTCTTCATTATGTTTATTATATTTCTTATAATAAATTCACATATATGATTACAATACTCGTATCTCACTATTAAATTCAGTGGCTTATTTCGCTACGCACAGTATATGTGCTGTGAATATTAGAGATGTCCGATTTAGAGATGTCCGATAATATCGGCCTGTCGACATAACCGGCCGATAAATGCGTTCAAATGTAATATCGGAAATTATCGGTATCGGTCTTTCTATTATCAGTATCATTTTTTTGGTATTTTTTAATTAAATCAACATAAAAAACACAAGATACACTTACAATTAGTGCACCAAATCAAAAAAACCTCCCTCCCCCATTTACACTCATTCACACAAAAGGGTTGTTTCTTTCTGTTATTAATATTGTGGTAGGTTCCTACATTATATATCAATATATATCAATACAGTCTGCAAGGGATACAGTCCGTAAGCACACATGATTGTGCGTGCTGCTGCTCCACTAATAGTACTAACCTTTAACACTTCATTTGACTCATTTTCATTAAATTACTAGTTTCTATGTAACTGTTTTTGTATTGTTTTACTTTCTTTTTTATTCAAGAAAATGTTTAATTTATTTATCTTATTTTATTAATTTTTTAAAAAGTACCTTATCTTCACCATACCTGGTTGTCCAAATTAGGCATAATAATGTGTTAATTCCATGACTGTATATATTGGTTGATATCGGAATATCGGATATCGGCAAAAAGCCATTATCTGACATCCCTAGTGAATATATTACTTACGCCACTGTAATATAACAAAACATTTAAATTCACAAACAAGTTGGCACACATTTTAGCTTGTGTGTATTTAATGGAGGAATGTAGTTAATCATAAAACTGGCACCCAATGTTATTAAAAAAAGTATTAATTTTGAAGAGAATCGATTCTGAATCAAATCGTCACTCCAAAAATTTAGTCGAATCGTGTGGTGCCCAAAGATTTACATGTTTTAAGCATTTTTATAAACAAAAAATGTCAAAATAGCCATTGTGCACTTTGACTTTTCAGCATTTACCTCTTGAACATTTTCAGACACCCCTGATGTAAAATACAAAGTGTATTTAGTTAGTTCATTATAATACTAAGTCACAAATTAATTATTGTGAAAAACAACAACAGTAATAATGTTACATTTGTAACTGAACATTGATATTTCCGTACAGGCAGGATTTTTACACAATTGTAAAATTACTATTTTATTCTTACAGGGGGAAACAGGAAAAATGTCAGAATAAAAAACAAAAAAAAGGTCTCTTTTGGCAAGGTCTTCCTTTTGAATATCACCATGGGTGGAAGTTTCTGGCCATTAGCATGGCAAGCTAGAACCACAGTGAAGGATGACTTCTCATTCCCTGTGGTGCGAATATTCACCGTACGTGCTCCCGTTGTATCCACAGTGCGGTTCACAGGAATATCAAAAGTCAGTGGAACCTCGTCCATGTTGATAATGTTCTCTGGCCGGATCTTTTTTTCAGCTATCTTGTTTTTACAATATGCACGGAAAGTAGCCAGCTTTTCTTGAAAGTCTTTAGGCAGTTGCTGTGAAATAGTAGTCCGTGTGCGGATGGAGAGATTGCGTCTTTTCATGAACCGGAAACCTGTCGCTTAGTAGGAGCCATTTTGTGGTCTTTACAGATGTAAACACACAAAGGAAATGAAACGTACGGTATATCCGCGCGCTTTTTCTTCTTCTATGCGGGCGGGTGGTTGCTTACAGTAGAAGAAGAAGCGCTTCCTGTTCTATGGGGGCGGGTGCTTACCTTGGCGGTTGCTTGCGTAGAAGAAGAAGCACTTCCTCTTCTACGGGGAAAAAAGATGGCGGCTGTTTACCGTAGTTGCGAGACCGAAACTTTATGAAAATGAATCTTAATATTAATCTATATAAAGCGCACCGGGTTATAAGCCGCACTGTCAGCTTTTGAGTAAATTTGTGGTTTTTAGGTGCGGCTAATAGTGCGGAAAATATGGTAGTTAAGTTTGGACAGCCCTGATCTTGAGTGACGTCATGAATCGGTACTCAGGAGGTCATCACTTCTACCAAATACCAGCAAGATAATGTTTGTGGAGCCAAATGATTCAAGTTTCAAATGATCAGATCAGGCCACGCCCACATCCTATGACGCAGGTAAACAAATGATCATTGGCGACGTGTCTTAGATCTGACATTTGACTTCAGCTCATTTGGTCAAAGTCTCCTGGAGTTGGGTGAAGTTCGACCTGTTCCCAGCCTAAAAAAGGGCTGACGGAAACAAAGATGGTCGACTTCCGGTTTCTTTTCTAATTGAGTTTCTTGAGAGCGCGCCCACCATTTTAGTGACCATACGTCAATCTGGCAGCAGGGGCCAACTTTTAGGGGGTCCATGTAAGACAGCGTTTCTCAAAGTGTGGGGCGCGCCCCACTGGTGGGGAATAGAGACATGACAGGTGGGGCGCGAGGAACGGGAGGACATTTCACTTTAATTTTTTTTTTTTTAATTATTATATTCTTAGATTATTTTTTTTACTATGCTTTCATTTTCTATACACACTGTAAATCACTTTGTGATTCTGTCTGTGAAATCCGCTATATAAATAAATGGAAATTACCGGTACTTATTTTTACTGGAGGCTTTATATTTCTCGGTACGAGCGAAAGTTTGACAGACATAGCAACAGTAACTAATGGGGGCGGGGCTAAGCGGAACAAACTTTCGCACGGATGGGTAGCAGGCTAATGTGTGGACCACAATTACACAAATATATACATTTGTGACTCGCACCTCAAAGGTCGTCGAGCCAGAGCCAGCGCCTGCAGAGAAACAAAAATGTGACGGGCACACACTGTGTCATTCACCGGGAAGCACTCGCGTCAAGGCAGCTCAGCCCCGAACTCAATGAGGTTTTAACAGATGTTGTGAGCGCGCTAAATTTGATCAAAACACGACCACTGAAAGCGCGACTGTTCTCTGCACTGTGTGAGGAAATGGGAGCTGATCATACAGCCGTGCTGTTTCACAGTGAAGCAAGGTGGCTCTCCTGGGGGAAAGTGCTGTCACTTGCCCTGTCTTGCCAAATGCATAGCTCCTCCTTTTTTTTTTTGCAAAGATTGCAAAGTGGCACTTTTATTGTATTTATTATTGAACTTGATGCAAGTTATAGCACTTTTTTTGATTTATTATTGAACTTGATGCAAGTTAACACTTTTGTTTTATTTATTATTGAACTTGATGCAAGTTATAACAATTTTTTTGATTTATTATTGAACTTGATGCAAGTTATTTGATTTATTATTGAACTTGATGCAAGTTATAACACTTTTTGATTTATTATTGAACGTGATGCAAGTTATAACACTTTGATTTATTATTGAACTTGATGCAAGTTATAACACTTTTTTGATTTATTATTGCACTTGATGCAAGTTATAACAGTTTTTTTAATTATTGAACCTGATGCAAGTTATAACACTTTTGTTTTATTTGTTATTGAACTTGATGGAAGTTATTTTATTTATTATTTAACTTGATGCAAGTTATACCACAGCTGCACAGTTATTTTATTTATTATTGAACTTAATGTTATTGAGTTTGAATGTATACAACTTGATGTTCAATAAATTTGAAAATGCTAAAGCTTGGCATTAGCGCTCTGTTGGGGCGATGGGGGCAGGTGGGGCTTGAAAACTCCCCCTTGTCCAAAGTGGGGGATGACAAAAAAAAGTTTGAGAACCACTGATGTAAGATGTCATGTAGCAGGTGAGTTTTGATGAATGTTTCAGGGCCTCAATGAGTGTTACATTAGAGAAAGTATCTTACTTTTAACATCGTATGAGTGGGACCTCAACTCATTTAGTGGGATGTTTTTTGTTTTTAAATCAGTCTGCTCAATATTTGGAATAATTGCCATGAAAAAGAAGAGCTGAAGTGAGACTTGAGTTGTCATGGCGATGTTTGAATGTTTTATTTCAGCTGGAAAGAAAACAGTCTTTCAAGTTAATGCAAACAAATTCAGCCGTAGATGCAGAAACAAGTTTGGAAGAGTAAAAAAAGAAAGTGGAATTCCTTCAGAATGAGGAAGTGTTGACTGGTGGAAAGGGGGCGGAGCTACACTCAGAGCTGGCCGCAGTCCGCGATGCAGACCTTGGCCGAGGTTTTGCCACCTTGGCTGCCGAGCTTCTCCATGGCCTCCACCACGGGGTAACCCTCCACCACCTTGCCAAACACCACGTGCTTCCCATCCAGCCTGGGGGGGGACAAGTCCACAGTCAGGCTGCCTCCAGGTCACGTGACCCACACCCACTTACCATGTCGTCTTGGCGGTGCAGATGAAGAACTGCGAGCCGTTGGTGTTGGGGCCGGCGTTGGCCATGGACATGACGCCGGGCCCCGTGTGGACCAGAGAGAAGTTCTCGTCAGCAAACTTGTTCCCGTAGATGGACTTGCCCCCGGTTCCGTTGTGGTTGGTGAAGTCTCCGCCCTGGTGGACGCACAAATGCACGTTACACCGGCCTCAGGTGCACTTGTGGTCTCCATGGCGACTCACCTGGCACATGAAGTCGGGAATGATGCGATGGAAAGTGCTGCCCTTGTAGCCGAAACCTTTCTCGCCGGTGCACAGGGCGCGGAAGTTCTCCGCCGTCTTGGGAACCACGTCGTCACGCAGCTGAGGAGCACATCTTGCATCATCATCACATTCTCTAAACAGCATTTGTCTTTATGTCCTTCCTTCCTACGGCCAACATGATGGAATATTGTCTTTATGTCCTTCCTTCCTACGCCCAACATGATGGAATATTGTCTTTATGTCCTTCCTTCCTATGGCCAACATATTGCATGTGAAGTCACTGGAGCTCAAGCATTCATCATTTGGAGTTTTGAGCAATGACACTTAAACTACCGTATTTTCCGCACTATTAGCCGCACCTAAAAACCACAAATTTACTCAAAAGCTGACAGTGCGCCTTATAACCCGGTGCGCTTTATATATGGATTAATATTAAGATTCATTTTCATAAAGTTTCGATCTCGCAACTACGGTAAACAGCCGCCATCTTTTTTCCCGATAGAACAGGAAGCGCTTCTTCTTCTACGCAAGCAACCGCCAAGGTAAGCACCCGCCCCCATAGAACAGGAAGCGCTTCTTCTTCTACTGTAAGCAACCACCCGCCCGCGTAGAAGAAGAAAAAGCGCACGGATATCACCGTACGTTTCATTTCCTTTGTGTGTTTACATCTGTAAAGACCACAAAATGGCTCCTACTAAGCGACAGGGATCCGGTTCATGAAAAGACGCAATCTCTCCATCCGCACACGGATTACTATTTCACAGCAACTGATATTCCTGTGAACCGCACTGTGGATACAACGGGAGCACGTACGGTGAATATTCGCACCACAGGGAATGAGAAGTCGTCCTTCACTGTGGTTCTAGCTTGCCATGCTAATGGCCAGAAACTTCCACCCATGGTGATATTCAAAAGGAAGACCTTGCCAAAAGAGACCTTTCCAGCCGGCGTCATCATAAAAGCTAACTCGAAGGGATGGATGAAGAAAAGATGAGCGAGTGGTTAAGGTAAGTTTAAGTTTACGCGAAGAGGCCGGGTGGCTTTTTTCACGCAGCTCTGTCCATGTTGATATACGTATGTTTGTGATTGCACATTTGCGTACATTTTGGGAGTGAACAGAGTTGTTAGAACGCTGGTTTTTAATATATTATTAAAGTTTGACTGACCTATCTGACTGTTTTTTTGACATTCCTTTAGCGCAGTTAGATGCGGCTTACAACACCGGGCGGCTTATAGGTGGACAAAGTTTTGAAATATGCCGTTCATTGAAGGCGCGGCTTTTAACCCAGGGCGCCTTATGGTGCGGAAAATACGGTACATTTCTTTAGGTTCCAAAACTGTTCAATTCTACTTTAAATAACGCAAAGAGGTGCTAATGTTTGTGCACCTCACCATCACATGCAGGAGGTGGGATTCCTTTATTCATTATTGAGAAATCTTTTATTTATTTATATTGATGCAACTTCACATTTTGTTTCACTAAATAAGCGTTTATCACTTGCAACTTCAAACAGTGCATTTGTAATAAGTTATAATTGTAATAAGTTAAATGAATGGAAGTGTGTGTAAAAGTGGTGAAATAAAAGATCTCAGTGAGGCGTCTCGCTGCAGTCAGACAACTGTCTGCTTGACTTTATTGACAATAAATCTATCAACTAATGTTTACTAATCTCAACTAATGTTTACTAATCCATTTTATAAATAGCCCACGTCCAAATTGCAATGCATGTAAACATTGATTTCTTTAATCACTCAAGTCTATGGAATTCAGATCATTACAAGTTCAGTCTACTTTTTGCATTTATTCTCTTTTTGTTTTACAATTGACTGTCCTTAGTTTTATGCTGCTTTAAATGCTTTAACTCCTGTAAAACTTGTTTGACATGTGCTATATAAATAGTGGATTGGATTATTTTTTGTAATAATATTTTAAAGTGGATTACTAGTAATTGTAACCTCCATAACGTTGACTTTGAGTCATAGTTTCACAGTATAAAACATCCTGCATGGCAACTTTTTCTCCTTACATTTCACTTGTTGGCACTTTTATCCCACTTTCTTTTTTATATTTTCAAGAGTAATACTTAAAAATGTGTGCACTGTGGACACGCTGACGACATGAATAAAAGTCAATCAGCATTGCAGTAACGTGACTAAACTCAGGGTTTCTGCAGGCATCAACACATCTGATTATAGACTTCTTGAGGTGAAGTGAATTATATTTATATAGCGCTTTTTCTCTAGTGACTCAAAGCACTTTACATAGTGAAAGCCAATATCTAAGTGACATTTAAAGCAGTGTGGGTGGCACTGGGAGCAGGTGGGTAAGGTGTCTTGCCCAAGGACACAGCAGTAACTAGGATGGTGGAAGTGGGGATCGAACCTGGAACCCTCAAGTTGCTGGCACGGCCACTCTACCAACCGAACAATACCGCCCCATTTTTAATGCAACTCATAACAAATGTCACACCCATGTCCTACCACAGATCTATATGGTCAACACCAGGGGTCCCCAAACTTTTTGACTTGGGGGCCGCATTGGGTTACAAAATTTTGGCCAGAGGCCAGGCTATATATATATATATATATATATATATATATATATACACACACACACACACACACACACACACACACGGAGGCAGATATTTACATATATCCGTATTTAAGTGTTACTTCTTTATTTTCATAATCATATTACAAAACAGCTAGTGTTCTTCTTCCAATTGTGGTCTTTTGGTTGTCTGCAAATACTGTGTGCTAACCTTGACTTTGGAATGTAAAGAGGAGAGATACTCCTTTTCCTTAATTGTTCCTGTGTCCAGCTGCAGAGGACAATGGGCATGTGTTTGGGCTAAAGAGAAAGACAAGACAACGAGGGTGGGAGGGAGAGACACTTGATAGAAGAGAAGGTTTCCATATTTTAGATCAGACCATCTTAGCTGCGCGATTGAATGTTCTATGCTGGACTGGTCTCATATTTCCAAAGCTTTGGAGATAAAATTACAAAATACCTCTTCTGTCTCTGGTGGTTCTTCTACTCAGCTTTCAATGTTATAAAAGAGCTTGGGAGTGGCCAGCGGCTTGAATTCCCTGGGAGGAACAACTGGTCCAAACGCAACAACATACATACATACATGCATACATACATACATACAGTCTTTATAATCAGTTTTGTCATTTAACATCAATTAACATTGATGTTCATCAACATTGTCATGTTATCGATGGGAAAATTCATTTTTAGACAATATGATTTGCCTGAGCGGCTAGGAGACACCAAGAGTAACAAGCGGTAGAAAATGGATTAGAAAGGAAAGATTTAATTTAAAAATATATATATATTTTTAACCTGGGACTTCCTGTGGGCCGGATTTTGGATGCTGGGGGCCGGATCCAGCCCGCGGGCCGTAGTTTGGGGACCCCTGGTCAACACCATACAATGTGTGCATAAAGCAGGGGTGTCAACACCATACAATGTGTGTATAAAGCAGGGGTGTCAACACCATACAATGTGTGTATAAAGCAGGGGTGTCAACACCATACAGTGTGTGTATAAAGCAGGGGTGTCAAACATACAACCCACAGGATGAGTTTGCCAAGTATAAAAATGAGTCCAAATGTTTGAATGAAAGAAAGTGCTGTTGTCAATGTGTCCACTAGATGTTGCAATAGCACATCTTTGTAGATGTAAAAGAAACAAACAAACATCCTGTAATTTGATTTTGATATTTTCTATCTTGATAGATTGAAAATGAACATTACATCATGTTTCAAAGAGCATAAATAACCACAAATAAAAGATGGAATACTATTAACCCAACATTATCATTTGTATATTTTCAGAATGTTTTCTTCAAAGAAAACAATCTGAAGTTGTCTTTATTTTAAAGTTATCCTGCTGTGATTTTACCAGTCCAGCCCACATGTGGCCCCCCACCTAAAGGACTTTGACCCCCCTGGTATAAACAAATGTAAGCATTTCTTATGTAATAATGCAAATTACCCTCTCAATGGAATAAACTACTTCTCATGACATTCTCCATGCTAACTGGAAGGTCAACAAACTACGTAAACAACAATAAAATGACTCAATGTCTTTAAGCAAAACATTACAATGCAGTTATCGGCCGTGCCAGCAACTTGAGGGTTGCAGGTTCGATCCCCGCTTCCACCATCCTAGTCACTGCCGCTGTGTCCTTGGGCAAGACACTTTACCCACCTGCTCCCAGTGCCACCCACACTGCTTTAAATGCTTTGAGTCACTAGAGAAAAGCGCTATATAAATATAATTCACTTCTTCCCATATTGGACAAACTGGGTCAGGTGATTTATTTGCCTTTTGTTGCCAAAAGCATGAGACTTTTCAAACACCTTTAGATCAACTCTGAGAAACCTTCATATTGAAGATGTCTGTGATGAAAAATGTTCCAACAAATATATGAAGGCACTTTTGATCAAATTATATTTTGCGGGCACAGTTCATAGACAATATAAACCAAAGGAGTTTACGAAAGCTGAGCTAAGGAAAATAAGGACAAGATATATCACATACCCAATTCTTCACAAAATTAAAGAAATACAATTTAAAATTAAAGCTGCAAGCAGCATTGGTCGGGCCCGCGTATTTGGCAGGTGCTAGTCCTAAGTGTCCCAATACTTTTGTCTACTTTTAGTCTGAAGTGTCCCAAGACTTTTGTCTAGTGTACCTACCTTGTCTGCATTGTGTGGGCACGTTGGTGCTTCCTGCTTTTAAGCAGCCATCTTAAAAAAACAGCAGCATCAGCGCAGCGGGTCTTTGAAGGGTCATAAAATCAAAACCGGAGCAGGTATTAAAACGCTGTTCTGTTATTTTATACACAAGGGCTTAATCTCTCTCCTGTGTTAGTTTGAAGCCGAAACGACAAACGCGCTCAGAGGAGATAGTTTTTGAAGGAAGGTGACCGGTTTTTACAAAAAAATTGTTTTGAAGGGGGAATAGCAAACTTCCTGTAGATTTTTGCTGGGGGGTGTCAATTTATGCAATGAGGTTTTTGTTTCATGTCTCTCCGACCTTCCCAGTGGGAGTTACAGGCAGTTTTGTCATTTTTTTCTTCCGAGGAGCAGTTTTTTCTGCGTTTTATTAAAAAATTGCGGTAGAGCACAATTTTTAGATTTGGGGTTAGGTTTTTTCATTAGATCACAATTTTAGCCAGTCCTGATGTGTGTGTTCAGGTTGGTGAGTTTTGAAGCATGTTAAGGGGGTCAAATTACAGCTCAAAGAGGCAAAAGTGACTGTTTTTAGTACTTTTTTGTCTTGAAGGGGGAATTGCCAACTTCCTGTTGATTTTAGCCCGAGGATGTACTATTATGAAATACAGGTCTGAGTCAGACCTACATAGAGGTTTTTGTTTCATGTCTCTCCGACCTTCCTAGTGGGAGTTACAGGCAGTCTAGTTTTTTTTCTTCCTAGGGGGCGCTAGAGCGCAATTTTGAGTTTTGAGGTTCGGTTTTTTTATTAAAAGGCAATTTTCCCAGGTCCTGATGTGTGGGTAAAATATGGTGAGTTTTGAAGCATGTTAAGTGGGTCAAATTAGTGCTCAAAGAGGCGGCCGGTATAATAATAATAAAGAATAATAATAAAACCTTACAAATTCAATAGGTCCTTATGTCCCATTGCATAAGGACTCCCAAAGGGAGTCCTTATGCAATGGGCCATGCGGGCCCTAATAATGAAATATACCCTTCAAAGGATTTATTGAAACTTAAATTTAACAGAGGTTGATGGCTGTTTGTGGAATGTCATACTGCAAGTGTGTGTGTGATACTGTACATGTGTGGAATGTGAGAGTGTACATGTGTGTGTGTGATACTGTACGTGTGTGTGTGTGTGTGTGTGAGAGAGTGCACATATGTGTGTGGAATGTGAAAGTGTACATGTATATGTGTGTGAGAGTGCACGTGTGTGTGTGTGTGTGTGTGTGTGTGTGTGTGTGTGAGAGTGCACATGTGATTTGGGAGGAAATGAGGGACAAGGATGTCCCCTTTCACTATAGAAGAGATCACATTTGGTATTTTTACAAAGGACTGTAACTTAGAAATGTTTGTCAACATTATTATGCTCCAAGTTTTACATTTTTTCTACATAAAATGTTGAGTTATGAAAGTAAGGTGTACATTTTCTAATTGGCTTAATGGGTTACAATTAAAGGAGCGGCATAGCTGGGTTGGTAGAGTGACCGCGCCAGCAACTAATCCATTAAATCAATTAAAATTGATTATAAATATAGTTGGCGATTATTTAGTCATCGATTCGTTGGATCATGCTATGCGCAGAGACTACTTTTTTTTTTTTAATATAAACTGCAACATGTACAAACAGCTAAGAAACAATAATCAAAATAAGTATGGTACCAGTATGCTGGGTTTTTTTCAATAAAATACTGGAAAGGATAGAAATGTAGTTGGTCTCTTTTATCCGATTATTACTCAAAGTAATAATCGACAAGATTAATGGATTATCAAATTAGTTGCAGCCCTAGTTCCAGGTTCGATGCCCGATTCTGCCAAACTAGTCCTTGGGCAAGACACTTGATTGACCCACCTGCTCCCCAGTGCCACCCACACTGCTTTAAATTAAACTTGGATATTGGCTTTCACTATGTAAAGTGCTTTGAGTCACTAGAGAAAAGCGCTACATAAATATAATTCACTTCAATTATCAATCAAATCTTGGAGAATGATTAAGAGTACAAAAGCCCTTAAATTTATATCTTTGTTAAAAACATTTAATGGGATTTAGGCAGAGGTGGGTAGTAACGCGCTACATTTACTCCGTTACATCTACTTGAGTAACTTTTGGGATAAATTGTACTTCTAAGAGTAGTTTTAATGCAACATACTTTTACTTGAGTATATTTATAGAGAAGAAACGCTACTTTTACTCCGCTACTTTTATCTACATTCAGCTCGCTACTAATATTTATCGATCTGTTAATGCACGCTTTGTTTGTTTTGGTCTGTCATAGTGCCTGCGTTTCAACAAATACAGTCACTGGTGACGTTCACTACGTTCCACCAATCAGATGCAGTCACTGGTGACGTTGAACCAATCAAACAGAGCCAGGCGGTCACATGACCCGACTTAAACAAGTTGAAAAACTTATTGGGGTGTTACCATTTAGGGGTGAATTGTACGGAATATGTACGGTACTGTGCAATCTACTAATAAAAGTTTCAATCAATCAATCAAAATTGTGAAGGAAAAAAAGACCCTTTTTTATTTCAACCGTACATCTCGTCAAAAGCCTAAAGACTGACTGTTCCTGTCTTCACAATAAAGTGCCGCTCCATCGCGCATGCGCTTTCAAAATAAGAGTCTCCGAAAGCCAGCGCAAACAAGCTAGCAAGCTACGGAGTTTGCCGCCAATGTATTTCTTGTAAAGTGTATAAAAACGAATATGGAAGCTGGACAAATTAGATGCCAAAAACCAAACCACTTTCATGTGGTATTAGACAGAAAGGAGGAACTTTTTTTTCTCCTCCATTTGAAAACGTGGACGTTATCATCACTACTGTCTGATTCCAATCAATGCAAGTCATCAGAATCAGGTAATACACCAACTTATATTCTTGTCTTCATGAAAGAAAGGAATCTATATGTGTTAAACATGCATGTATATTCATTAAAACACCTTTAACATGTAAACAAAAACGGCAAAATAAATAAATATAAATTATATACTGTATATATCAATGTATATATATATATATGTATATATGTGTGTGTGTGTGTGTATATATATATATGATATGTGTGTGTATGTTACTCATCAGTTACTCAGTACTTGAGTAGTTTTTTCACAACATACTTTTTACTTTTACTCAAGTAAATATTTGGGTGACTACTCCTTACTTTTACTTGAGTAATAAATCTCTAAAGTAACAGTACTCTTACTTGAGTACAATTTCTGGCTACTCTACCCTCCTCTGGATTTAGGTAGACCCTTTTTTTCATATTCTTTAGTATTGTTACACTATTTGTTAAAAGGTATGTTTGTTGCTCAACAAAAACTAAACTGCTTCATTTTCGAAAATGCATCATTTCCTACCTTTGTTGCTTTTTAACGATCCGCCGAAACCACGTGACCGGTGAGGCATGCGCATGCGCAGCGCAATAGTGGCGCCCAGGCGGAAAATGGCCCGGAGTTTTAGCATGTTAGCACCGCGTTACGTAATAAACCGCCCCCGAGGCCACGCCCTCTCCCCTGCGTGGAACTTTCCACAAATCCTGCGCGGCTCAAATCCACACTGCGGCGACGGTTAAACGTCATAACGCCGCGGTGAACGTCAGCGAGCTCGCTTAAAATGTCTTCAAAGTCAATAACCGCCTGTAACATGTCGGGGAAGAACAAAGGCGGCGCCATGCTAACTGCGCGTTAGCATTAGCTCGTTAGCATTAGCTTGGCGTGTCATGCTATGCGAGCTAGCCTGGAAAAGGGCGGGATTTAAGAGCTAGCATTAGCTTGCTTGGCTGTCACAAAGAGCTAGCATGACGCCGCACACATGAGTCATCGCTGGGCCGCCGGTGAGGCCCACCGTGGGGCCGCTGAGGCCCACCGTGGGGCCGGCGACGAGCGCACGTTGCCCGCAGGCCGAGCGAGGGCAGCCTCGGCCGTCAATCACCACACAAAGGAAGCACATGCTAACGTTAGCTCGTCAGCGTTACCTCCATTATGATGCGGCCCATAGGCTTGCCGCTGGCGGTCACGTCGAAGAAGACTCTTGGTCGGGCCATGTCTGCGGCTTGAGCTTCGGAAAGAAGGCAGGAGGAATTACGGCGAGTTGCACGGTGAATGACAACGAACCGAGAAAGATGTCTATGCGTAGCTTATATTTATATACGACGCCGGTGGGCGGGAATCATTTAGATTTAGCCAATCGGGAACGCCAGCGGATGTGAGTGGCGCAGATTGTGGCCAATCAGCGGGTTGACGACGGAATATGGCGTTGTGACGCGGCCGCGAACGGACCCGCCCATGTCTGCAGTGTGCTCGCTTTAGTGCCAGAGTGCGCCGCTCGTGCGGGGCTTAGATGTGTCTTTACTCTTTTGTCTTCACACCGCCCACTCTTTCGAGTCCCCGTTTTATCAAAAGCGGAAAAAATATCGCGCGCCACATATGATTGACAGGTTGCGCGGCCAATCGTCTGCGGCGCGGCGCGCGCGTCCGGTGAACGTCATGACCCGCAGTCTGAGCGCGCCCCCGCTTTTTACGAGAGGGAGGAAAAAAAGAAAAAGAATGCGCAGTCACGCGGGTTGGGCGCGGTCATCTGTGGGGTAAAAAAAAAAAAGAAAAAAAAGTTGAAGACAGGAAGTCAATGTTTTTAAAGTAAACTACTCAATTATTTACACTAAAGAGCTTTTATGTGTACACGTTAACCAACGTTCAAAGGTATTGAAGCAGGGACGTAAACAATCCGTTTTGCTTTGATCTTACGAGTCCGCCTTTGATGTGAGAATAGTGACGTCACCCACGCAGCAATACACATCATGTTAAATCATGGACACTTTATTGGGACACGCGAGGAAAATGTCATTTCACAACCAGGCGACAAAAGTCCTGTCCTCCGATTAGTCACATGTTTCTGGCTGGGAGACAGGATGGATCCTATCAAAATAAAAGTATCAACAACAGCCTCCGCAGTGAAAACATGATAACTTCCTGTTAAAACAACAAGGGTCCGCTTGGTCCAGCTGTCGTCTGTCCCACCATCATTTTATTTTGAAAGGCAGGAAGGCCCCAGCATGCACCTGATGCTGGCTGCTAACAGATGCTAACAGTTGGCAAAGTGGAAAGCAGACATTTCATCTCCTGGGAGGTCTGGTGAGGGAATCCAGAACGTTCTCGTGATGCATTCATGGACGCGTCAAGTTCGGGACGTCTGAGGACTGTCAAAAGCTAGCTTCCACACAAGAAAAGACACGTTGACGAGACAAAGGAGGAGGAGGACTTCAGTTGTTCTCAAAGAGGGACAGCAGGTCGTCGTTGTTGTTGTTGGGGAGGTCCGGGGGGCCCAGGTAGGACAGCAGCTCGTCTGGGTTGGTCAACTCCGGCAGCAGCTGCACACAACAGGCCGGTCACTGCGTCGCCGTGACAACACGCTGACATCCTCTACTCACGTCCAGAGAAGGTTCCGGCACCTCCGCGCTCGTCCCCAGGCCGAAGGGGGCGTCGCCGTGGAGGCGAGGGTTCTGGCCGCCGCGCTGCATCGCGGGGTTGCCGTGGAGACCCTGCGACGGGGGAGCGCAATGAGAGGCGGGGTCCAGACGAGACGCCATCTGAGGACAGGAAGACGGACGGCGAGTTCAAAAAAGGGACGAGGAGGAAGGCGGGTCGGCATACCTGTCCTGCCAGCGGGTGGGGAGGGGGCTTGTCGGGGGTGAGGAGGACGCTGGACAACTCCGACTGGTAGGAGAGGGGGGGCGGACCGGGCGAGGTGAACTCCCCCCCGACACCCGGCGTGAAGTCGGAGAAAGCGGCAGGTTGCCCAGGATACGATGGCGCTGAAAGGGAGACACGCCCACTTCATGGTCATCATTAATGCTCACACCAATCAAGAAGAAGGAGGCAGCGCACCTGGTCCACAGTAGTCCGGCGTGCTCCTGCCGCCCCCCGCCGGCAGGGAGGAGTACTGCATCGGGGAGGCGGAGGAAGGGGCGGGGCCAAGCGAGGCGATCATCTCCATGACGCTGGGCAGGACCATGTGACTGGGACTCAGCGTCCGGCAGCGTCTCAGCGCCGGGCCGTCGGGCTCCTCCTTGATGTGGAGGTCCGGCTTGACGGGGACGGGCTTCCACCTGCACGCCGGGTCGATGGTGATCTCCTCGTAGTCGGAACTGGCAGAGAGAGACACGCGGTTGGCGGCGGAATCGAACAGCGGCCTCACGGCGACATGACTCACTTCTGAACGTAGATGAGGATTCCCAGCATGTACTGGTCCACTTCCAGACCCTCCAGCAGCGCCGTTTTACTGCACACACACACACACACACACACACACACACACACACACACACACACACACACACAGGTTACAGGTCCACCCCATGAAGAGCGTGCACGTGAGAGCGCGTGCACGTACTTGCACACCGGACATCGCCACGTTCCCCGCTCGCAGTTGAGCTGCAGGTAGGACTCCAAGTCGAAACACTGCAGACAGGAAGTGAGGTCACACACACACACACACACACACACAGGAAGCAGACGGACAGGAAGTGCCCTGACCTGCACGTGCCGGCAGTCGTGACCGCGAGCGGGCAGCTGGATGCGGCGGAAGGTGATGGGACACTTCAGCAGGACCCGGATGGCCGTCTGCTCCACGCCGTCCTCGCCGTTGAGCCCGGGGGTGCCGGGAATGGAACCGCTGCTGAAGTTCCTTTTTACTGCAAGCGAGAAGGGCGCCAGAATTTGTTTGTAGGAGGCCACAAGGGGGCGGGGCTAAAGGAAACGCACTCTTAGCCACGCAGTGCTCAGCGGGGAGTCTCTTCTTCATCAGGCCCTGCAGCACCGAGCGCACCGAGGGCCGGTGGACCAGCTGCAGCACGAACAGGTGAGACTGGAACGGGCAGAGACAGGTGTGAGCGGCGCCGGCAGGGGCGGGGGCGGGGAGTGAGTGGGCGTGGTCTTACGCAGCAGCATGCGGTGACGGTGATCTGGATGGTGTTCCTGCCGGGTTGGCACACCTGCTTCAGGTACAGGGGCTTGTGGGACGTTTTGTTGTCCCCACGCTCAATGGTGAGGGGCGTGGCGTTGACGCTCACCTGGGGAGGAAGACGGCGTGTTTACAAGCGGAGGCGGCGGCCGAGGGGGCGGGGAAAGAGCACACCTGCACGGAAGCGGGCCAGTTGGTGTTCATCTGCCGATCCTCGTGGTGGTAACACTTGAACTGCAGCTCCAGGTCCGGCCTGCACACACACGGATAAGCCTTTATTGTGAAGGGACGACAGGAAGCGGTGGTGCGTGCTCACCTCATGATGAGAGTTTTGTACACCGACTCTTTGAGCTGGAAGACGTGGTTGCTGACCGCCAGGTTGTGTTCCAGCCTGAAGGGCTCCAGGACCACGCCATCGCGCACGGGGAAGGTCAGCCGCAGGTCGTCGCTGGGGTTACCTGCCCGACAGGAAGTTCACCGCGTTACAGCGCCCGTTTCATTGGCGCGGCGCGGAGGGGCGCACCTGTAGTAAGGGGAGGAGCCAAGCTAGCCATGTTGGGTTTGACGTCAGGCAGGAAAGTTGAGGGCTTGACGTCGCTGTTGCCGGGCGACATGTAGGGCGGCGCCATCGAGCTGCCGGGCGTGATGGGCGGAGTCGGGTTCCCCGGGAGCGGCGAGCTGGGGTAGGCGGGCAGGCCTCGGCCCGGCTGAGCAACACCACAGTCACACGGTTACTTTTGGAGGAGGATGAAAGTGCGGCGCTGCAGCGGTTCTTACCCCGGGAGGCTGGTGGAAGGAGCTGTACACGCCGGCGGTGGCGCCCCCTGGTGTCTGCCCGTTGAACTGCTCCTGCTGCTCACACACAAGCAACATTGACGCCCACGCCGACTCACAACGTGCACGCACTCACCTTGTAGTACTGGGAGCTGGGTGGTCCGGACGGGGGGTACTGGGGGAGGGGCATTTTATGACCCTGGTACGAGGGGGCGGAGCCTGTCCTTTGCGAGGCAGCACCTGCGCACAAAAAAAATGATGTGTTAGCTTTTAGGCTTGACGCTAAGCTAGTGGCTAATGTGAACATCGACCTGGGTGGTAGTGCGAGTACGGACCACCCGCACCTGAAACCGGCATGGGACCGGCAGCGCCGCCAGGACCCGGACCGACCGGAACGCTGTACTGCTGAGACACTCCGGGGAAGGCCTGAGGAGGAGTGAGCAAGATGGCGTTCAGAACGTCAAGGCTTGGCGTCAGCAGGCACTCACGTCTGAGTTGTAGGGCCGCTTCAGGCCCTGCGGGGGTCTCAGGTGGCCCTGCTGGGGCGGGGGAGCGTAGCTCGGGTGCTGCGTCACCCTCTGGGGGCCTCCATACATGGGGCTCATAGAATGGGGGCCCCTGGTGGGTCCGGGTCCTCCAGGAGCCATGGTGGGGGGACCACGGGGGACAGAGTGGGCCATGAACTGGTTATTGTAGGAAGGCCCGCCCATCTGAGAGGAGAGAAAAGGTCATGTGACGTCTGTCACCAGATGGCGATGATGATGATGATGACATCACAGGAAGCAGGCGCTCACCTGACCATAGTTCATTTCCTGGTTTTGTTTCTCCTGGATGGCGGCCACGGTTGCCGTGGCGGTGGCGGTGGCCGTAGCGGCGGCGGCGGCCACGGCGGCGGCAGCGGCCTGCGTGAAGTCGGCCGTGCCTCTGGAGCCGCCCGGGTTGGATGGGTAACTGGGGTCGCAAGGTCAAAAGGTCGATAAAAGCCACAGGGAGATGCTTTGACAAAGCGAGAGACACCCACCTTCCCGCGTAGCCCCCCGGACCCCCCACGTAGCCCCCGCTGGGCCGGCCGTACACGCCCTGGTTCAGGTAGGCCTTGGTGGGCTCGCCGTAGCTCTGCTGACCCATGTAGCCCCCGGGACCCCCTGCCATGCCAGGACCCCCGGGGCCCTGCATCATGGGACCCCCAGCCGGATTGGCCCCGGGACCCATCACACCACCTCCCAGACCCTGACACACAGAAACGTTGTGTTGTGTGTGTGTGTGTGTGTGTGCGTGTGTGTGTGTGACACCATACCTGGCTGGCTGAGGGGTTGGTGACCCCCCACACGGTGGTCACCACAGAGAGTGATCCTGTGGGCTGATTGGTGGGCTGCTGCCAGCTGGAGGGGTCGTAGGGGTATGAACCCTCACTGAGAACACACGTGGTAGGGTCAATGTGGGCGGGGCCAGCATCACCTGTGTGTGTGTGTGTGTACCTGTGTGGGTTGCTGGCCAGTCCAGCCTTCATCTGATTGAGAGGATTCATGTGGGCGGAGCCTCTGTAGCGGGCAGACAATGATCAGTTCAACATGGCTGCCTGACCAACAACCGAGGGGTCAAGTCAAGTTTTGGGCAAGGTCAGGAGTCACCCCCGAGGGGGCGTGTCTCTGAGGGCACACAAGATGCTCCTTCAGCCATGTTTACCTTCAACACCATTTACCGGTTCTTAGCCGAGTGTGAAGCGACTGGGATGAGAATCAGCACCTCCAAGTCCGAGTCCATGGTTCTCGCCCGGAAAAGGGTGGAGTGCCATCTCCGGGTTGGGGGGGGGGACCCTGACCCAAGTGGAGGAGTTCAAGTACCTCGGAGTCTTGTTCACGAGTGAGGGAAGAGTGGATGGTGAGATCGACAGGCGGATTGGTGCGGCGTCTTCAGTAATGCGGACGCTAGAGATGCGCGGTTTGCGGGCACAACCGCGGAGTCCGCGGATTATCCGCGGGTCGGGTCGGGTGATTAAAAAAAAAATTAGATTTTAAATAGATTCAGGCGGGTGGCAGTTAAACCAATTGGTAAATATATATACATAGTTAAATGTTGTTACCCACATACGAAAAACGAGCAGGCACCTGCAGCATATGCCACAACAGAAGAAGAAAAAAAAAAGAGATGGACACTTTTACGGAGCGGAGAAGTGACGCCTCGCCGGGGTCCGGGACCGAGGCCCCTTCCCCCGAGAGGGCCCCACCGGGAGCCGTAGCTGAGG
The DNA here is from genome assembly GCF_033978685.3 of Nerophis lumbriciformis. Lineage (NCBI taxonomy): Eukaryota > Metazoa > Chordata > Actinopteri > Syngnathiformes > Syngnathidae > Nerophis > Nerophis lumbriciformis. Next base: position 921,804 of record NC_084567.2, on the reverse strand, counting down.
CGATCCGCGAGAAGGGCCCGACGCACGTCCAGGGTCACCACCGCGCCCACCGCACCAACACCCCGCCTCGTCCGCCTTCGCCGCGGCCGGCGTCACGCGCAGCAGGTAAGCAGCTTACCTGCCCGCCACCCCCGTGGCCGGGGGCTCGTAACAGGGGTCACTCTGCGCGCTCCGCCCGCGCAGCTTACCTGCCCGCCACCCCTGTTGCCGGGGGCGCGTAACAGGGGTCACTCCGCGCGCAGTGCGCTCACGAAAGGGGTGGGGCTCACCCTGGTTGATATAGACAGCAGCTAGGACGGTGGCCATGGAAGTCGGAACCCGCTAAGGAGTGTGTAACAACCCACCTGCCGAATCAACTAGCCCTGAAAATGGATGGCGCTGGAGCGTCGGGCCCATACCCGGGCCGTCGCCGGCAGCGAGACGCGCTTGGAGGTGCGCTCAGCGCGGCTCCCATATGATTGCGCACTGGTGTGCGTCTGGGTCGTGACAGCGTGGCACGCGAATGTCTGTGCTGCATTGGATCAGTCTCCTTTCTTTAACAGGCAAAAGCTTTATAACCTCACTAATGCCTTGCATCGTCTATATTAGATATATAACAACGGGCGGATGCGGTTCTGATCAAATGTTAGATCGGGTGGATTGCGGATGGTTGACGACTTTCTGATGCGGTTGCGGGTGAAATAATTGCCTATCCGCGCATCTCTAGCGGACGCTGTATCGATCCGTTGCGGTGAAGAAGGAGCTGAGCCGGAAGGCAAAGCTCTCAATTTACCGGCCGATCTACGTTCCCATCCTCACCTATGGTCATGAGCTTTGGGTTATGACCGAAAGGACAAGATCACGGGTACAAGTTTCCTCCACCGGGTGGCGGGTCTCTCCCTTAGAGATAGGGTGAGAAGCTCTGTCATCCGGGAGGAGCTCAGAGTAAAGCAGGTGCTCCTCCACATGGAGAGGAGCCAGATGAGGTGGTTCGGGCATCTGGTCAGGATGCCACCCGAACGCCTCCCTAGGGAGGTGTTTAGGGCACGTCCGACATGTAGGAGGCCACGGGGAAGACCCAGGACACGTTGGGAAGACTATGTCTCCCGGCTGGCCTGGGAACGCCTCGGGATCCCCCGGGAGGAGCTGGACCAAGTGGCTGGGGAGAGGGAAGTCTGGGCTTCTCTGCTTAGGCTGCTTCCCCCGCGACCCCACCTCGGATGGATGAATCATTTAGCAGGAAGGCCACACGAGTCACATGACCAGCATGTGGTGACGTCACAGGCCTGACATTAAATCCCCCATCATCATACATGCGCTCATTAATACTTGTTTGGCGGGCAAAGCGTTAATAAGAGGCAGCTAAGCCAAATGGCGGTGCAGGAGACATTTTAGCAGGTGGCCACAAAGGCTAATGCTAACCTGTTAGCATTAGCTGTGGGGGAAACACATAATGTGCTCCGCGGCGTCGCCCAAACACGCCAGCTCGTCCAGGGCGACGAGGTTGAAGTGAGCCGCGACATAAATGTCCGCCGAGACGACTTTAGCGTCCGCCTGAAGCAGGCGGCCATATATAAGCGGCTAGCTCGCTGACAATGGAATGTTAGCATGCTAACCGTTAGCCACGAGCTAACGTCTTCCTCCAACATTGTATTGTTCTGCTTCTTTCCAGCGCCTCGGCTCATTCATGTCCTCCCAAAGCGAACACAACAAAAAGTACGTCCATGGGCCGACTTACCTCCTCTAACTGCCCGCTTAACGAGCCCGGTTGCGGGCCTCTGTGTTCGGCGCTCCTCGGGGGCATGAAGAAGCTAAAGCCCGTATTTAGCCCCTCCAGGCGGGACTACCTGTTCCTACACGTCCTTCCTCCGTACAAGCTGCGGGCTTCTCCTCCAGGCTTCCAGCCAGCCCGGCCCTCTGCGTCGACTATCCGGCCTCAGCAGCCGCTAGCGTCGCCCGCAACCCCGCCGACCCGCGACCACACCACGCAGCCACAGCCAGGCACTGACGGCTCGTCCGCGGCCGTGTTCCGCATCGCTGGCCGGGAGAGAGGAGAGCCGCGGACTGGAGCAGCAGGATGGAGGGGGCGGGGATATCATCATCACACTTGGAATATTCCCAATACTTTATAGCAACATTTCACTTCTTTTTCTTCAACTGGATTAGTCATGGTCCTGACATTTCCCGTTGCTATGGCAACCGGAGGGCTACCTGACAAGAACACCTTTTTGGTGGTCAGTGAGAAAGCCGAGAGGACGAGGAAATAAATGGAATTAATTGAAATCACTTCTCAATATGACCTAATAAGGTTCTCCAGCAGGGGGCGGCGTGCAGACTTCCGGCGCCCGCCTGAGGACGACGTCAGAGCAACAAGAAGTAGTTGGTCACACCTTCTCAGTACATAAAAGAAAACTTTATTGAATGAAGCAAAACAACGAAGACAACTTCCGTCCCCGCTAGGAAAATAAATAAATGATTTTTTTTTTTATCAAACTCCGTGTGCAGCCTCGTCTTCTGTTGTCGTCACTTTCCTTCCACGCTCCTTTTGGCACGGGACGAGGGCTGGACCGCCACCTCTTCAATGCAAACAAACAGTGTTGCCATGGCAATTAATGAAACTCCTTCACCTGGCCGATGCTAACGAGCACGCCGGATAAAAACAATGGAGGACCGTTTTGACCCTGCGTGTGTAGAGGAGGATTGGGGGGCGGGCAGGGAATGTCAAGGGTCAGCTGGGTTCGTCCATAGCAAGCTTGTCGTCATGACAACGCCAGCAGCCTTCCCATTTAAAATGTTGTCCAATTAGCAAAACATTCCCAATTTGGATGGCGGGCGGAAGCTGGGGTATATTTGTGTGCAGCAGCGGGGTCAGAGGTCACATCTCTACTGCTGATCCTTGAAAGCGTCCAGGTCAAAGGCCGTGTCCAGGAAGCGCCGAAGCTCCATCAGGTGAGTGTTCTTGTTTCCCGTGGCGGGAGCCGCCGCCGGCCCTCGTCCGGCGTACCTGACACATGCACAGGGGGTCAAAGGTCACACAAAACCATAGCAGCACATATCACAGTAGACACTTTATCCAGATCAATAAAAAATGCATTGGATATATGTATATATTTTTTTGCCGAGGCAAAGTTGGTTGTACTTGCTCTCAGGTAACGCAGGAAGTGATCACTGCTAACAGCCAATCAGGTGACAGTATAGACCAGGGGTGCTCACACTTTTTCTACAGGCGAGCTACTTTTCAATTGATCAAGTCGTGGGGATCTACCTCATTCATATATATCATTTATATTTACTTATTTATGAAATATATGTTTTTGTTAATAAGTTAAAGGTGTTTAATGATAATGCAAGCATGTTTAACACATATAGTTAATATTGTTAATAAATTAAAGGTGTTTAATGATAATGCAATCATGTTTAACACATAGTTAATATTGTTAATAAATTAAAGGTGTTTAATGATAATACAATCATGTTTAATACATATAGTTAATATTGTTAACAAGTTAAAGGTGTTTAAAGATAATACAATCATGTTTAATACATATAGTTAATATTGTTAACAAGTTAAAGGTGTTTAATGATAATACAAGCATGTTTAATACATAGTTAATATTATTAATAAGTTAAAGGTGTTTAAAGATAATACAAGGATGTTTAACACATAGTTAATATTGTTAACAAGTTAAAGGTGTTTAATGATAATACAAGCATGTTTAACACATATAGATTCCTTTCTTTCATGAAGACAAGAATATAAGTTGGTGTATTACCTGATTGTGATGACTTGCATTGATTGGAATCAGACAGTGGTGCTAAAAACGTCCGCATTTTCGAATGGAGGAGAAAAAAGTCCTCCTTTCTGTCCAATACCACATGAAAGTGGCTGGTTTTTGGCATCTTATTTGTCCAGCTTCCGTACTCCTTTGTATACACTTTACAAAAAATACATTGTCGGCAAACTCCGTAGCTTGCTAGCTTGTGCACGCCAGCTCTCTGAGACTCTTATTTTGTTAGTGCAACTGTGCAGTCGGTCTTTGGAGTTTTGACGACAGGTACGGCGCCAGAGTCTGTTGAAATAAAGTGTTTCTCGCCTTCCAGTCGGTAATTTTAATGAGCTGGCAGCAGCCAGCGTCATCTCAGAAGACCCTCGGGTGCCGTGAATGTCAATCAAGTGACAAAAGTGACGTCATAGTGAAGATTTATGATCGCTCATTTTTAGGACTATTTTTTTAATGCCTGGCTGGTGATCGACCGACACACCCTCCGAGATCGACCGGTAGCTCGCGATCGACGTAATGAGCACCCCTGGTATAGACTATCAA
>NC_084567.2:860000-907500 GCF_033978685.3 Nerophis lumbriciformis | reverse complement strand
GACCAGTGGAGGGACAGCTCATGGATTTGGGCTGTCCATCCAGAGTGAAGAAACCTGCAGGTAAAAGAGCAGATCCAGTGGACTGCAGTGATCAGCGTGGTTCTGCTGGTGACCTCACCAGGCCAGGGAGAGTCCAGCCAGTGCTTGATGTGCAGGATCTTCTCATCTTTGGAGCGAGCGTACGCCTCCTCGCAGATCCTGTCGTACTTGGAAATTTCCTCCTGCGGACAGATGTTGGGCATCACCACTTGACAGTCGCAGGCAGTTTCCCAGGCGGCAGTACCTCGTACTCCTGGCGGCTCACGGTTCCGTCGGCGATCAGTTTCTCGGCGTACTTCTGCAGAACGGGCTTCTGCTTCTTGATCTGCTTGTACATGAGCGGCTGAGTGAACATGGGCTCGTCCATCTCGTTGTGGCCCATTCGCCGGTAGCACACCTGCACGCACATGCTAACGGTCAACGCTGCCGCCGGAGCAGCGCTACGCGAGCGAGGACGAGGCGAGCACTGACCAGGTCCACCACCACGTCCTTGTGGAACGTGGCCCGCCACTCGGCCGCCACCTTGCACACGTACATGACGGCCTCCGGGTCGTCGGCGTTGACATGGAAGATGGGAGCGTTGACCACCCGGGCCACATCGGTGGGATACGGAGACGAGCGAGCCATACGCGGGTCAGTGGTGAACCCGATCTACGAGCAGGAAGGTGACAGTTTGGCAGCGCTCACCTGACTGTTGGAACCGGGGGCTCACCTGGTTGTTGACCACGACGTGCACGGTGCCGTGCGTGGTGTAGGAAGGTAGGTCGGACAGATGGAAGGTCTCATACACGATGCCCTGACCTGCAAAAGCCGCATCGCCGTGCAGCAGGATGGACATCACCTGTGCGCGGAGCGGAGCGTGAGGTGTCTGAACAGGTACCGGCCAGGGCACGGCACAACTCACCCGCTTGCCGTCGTTGTCCCCGCAATAGAACTGCTCAGCCTTGGTCTTTCCCTGCACCACCGGGTCGGCGGCTTCCAGGTGAGACGGGTTGGCCACCAGAGACAAGGTGATGTTGCGGTCGGTCACGCGGTTGATTCTCCGGTGGTACATTCCCAGGTGGTACTTGACATCCCCGGAGCCCTGAGGGGGCGGGGAGCACACCTTTCAAACGCGTGCTGCTGTAACCCCCGGCAACGAGAAAATGAAAAGGTACCTCGTCCGCCGCTTCCAGTTTGGAGTCAAACTGACAGAAAATCTGTTCCAGCTCCTTACGGATCACATTGGCCAGAACGTTGAGGCGACCCCTGAAAAAGGGAGGGGGATGAGTACGTGTGTGGAAGAGGTAGACATTGCGCTGATATTTGCCATTTTGACAGTATCGACCTTTTTTAATCGGTAGCTGCCTTTTTTTTGCACAACTACAACAGAAGTACATTAGCAGGCTTCAGAGATATATATATTTACTATTAAAACATGTGAATAATTAGTGAAGTAGATAGTAATAAGCACTGCTCAATCACCAGCACTTTTGCCCTGCGGTAAAAAAAAAATTTTTTTATTTAATCGTCAATCCTTATCATACTTGCCAACCCTCCCGGACTTTCCGGGAGACTCCCGAAATTCAGCGCCTCTCCCGAAAACCTCCCGGGACAAATTTTCTCCCGAAATTCAGGCACACAATATAAACAGCGTACCTGCCCAATCATGTTATAACTGTAGAATGATGGAGGGCGAGTTCTTGGTTTCTTATGTGGGTTTATTGTTAGGCAGTTTCATTAACGTCCTCCCACACACAACAACAGCAGTCATGTTTTGTCTATCGTAAAGCAGTTCGTCTGCCGTAAACAGCAATGTTGTGACACTCTTAAACAGGACAATACTGCCATCTAGTGCATTTTGATGAAGGCACTTGTTGCGTGCCACACAGCATTGCATCATCAGTGAGGGTGTTCAGCATGGTTAGAAAAATAGTGACAAATAGAACAAGGATGGACAATTCAACCCTTAACTCAACAATGAGTAGATGAGTGTTATGTGTGTGTATATGTGTAAATAAATGAACACTGAAATTCAAGTATTTCTTTTATTTATATATATATATATATATATATATATATATATATATATATATATATATATATATATATATATGTATGTGTGGGGAAAAAAATCACAAGACTATTTCATCTCTACAGGCCTGTTTCATGAGGGGGGGTTCCCTCAATCATCAGGAGATTTTAATGGGAGCATTCACATACCATGGATTATATAGGGCACAGAGTGGGTGGGTACAGGCTGGTGTAGGGGCGTGGTGATTGGCTCATGTGTTACCTAGGAGGTGTTTCCGTCTGTGGCGGCATGCTGTTACAATTTCGCTGCGCTTGTTGAGGGATGACAGGTCTGGACGGTAAATAAACAGTTTTTCTTTCAAGCATAGGTTGCATCTTTTATTACCACTATTGTAAGGTGTGCTGGATGCAAGAATTTGCCATGTTATTGAATATTCAACATTATTGTCTTTGAGGTCCCAAATGTGTTTGCTGAGTTCTGTGGTATTCCGCAGGTTTTGGTTTCTGAAAGAAGCCTTGTAATTGTTCCATCTGGTTTTGAACTCTCCCTCAGTTAATCCTACATATGTGTCAGATGTGTTAATGTCCTTGCGTGTTACCTTAGATTGGTAGACAACTGAAGAACAACATTAAATTGAGCTACAGCTGTATGAACAATATACGACAAATCATCTCAAACCACAACAAAACAATTGCAAATGAGCCGTCGGCCCCCGGACAGAGCGACTCCAAAACCAACAAAGGTTGCAACTGTCGAAAGAAACCTGATTGCCCTCTCAACAGGGGGTGCTTACAAACATCAGTTGTCTACCAATCTAAGGTAGACAACTAAGGGGTGGCGGGCAGGTAAGCTGCGCGGGCGGAGAGCGCGGAGTGACCCCTGTTACGAGCCCCCGGCCACGGGGGTGGCGGGCAGGTAAGCTGCTTACCTGCTGCGCGTGACACCGGCCGCGGCGAAGGCGGACGAGGCGGGGTGTCGGTGCGGTGGGCGCGGTGGTGACCCTGGACGTGCGTCGGGCCCTTCTCGCGGATCGCCTCAGCTACGGCTCCCGGTGGGGCCCTCTCGGGGGAAGGGGCCTCGGTCCCGGACCCCGGCGAGGCGTCCCTTCTCCGCTCCGTAAAAGTGTCCATCTCTTTTTTTTTTTTTTTTTCTTCTGTTGTGGCATATGCTGCAGGTGCCTGCTCGTTTTTCGTATGTGGGTAACAACATTTAACTATGTATATATATTTACCAATTGGTTTAACTGCCACCCGCCTGAATCTATTTAAAATCTAATTTTTTTTTATTTCAACCGCCCGACCCGACCCGACCCGACCCGACCCGCGGATAAAATCTAATTTTTTTTTATTTCATCCGCCCGATCCGCGGACTCCGCGGTTGTGTCCGCAAACCGCGCATCTCTACCGTTTACAATTCATGTTTAAATAACGCCTACTAAAAGCCCCACATACCTGTGAGGCATGCCCATGATGACACACTCCACCCCACTGGCAGAGGAGACGTCAATGATGGTTTTCAGAGACGGGATGAGAGACTCGCATCCCTCCAGGCCAAAACGCTTCTCAGCCGACCATTTCTTCTGCAGGAACTCCTCGAACCTGCACACAACTAAGCGTTACTTTCCAATGGCCAATGGTGGCTCGGCTGCGGGCGGCGCTACCTGGTGGAGCGGATCATGCGGGCCAGCAGAGTCCGCTTCTCTTCCACGGTGAACTGCATCCCGCCTGGACTCTCAAACTTCTGCCGGATCCACTGACACTGCTCCAGGTCGTTGATGAACATGAACTCCACGCCGATGTGCTGACAGTACGCCATCTGTGCGCCAACAAGCGGAGGTCAGCGCTCTGAGGCTGGCGCTGTGACGCCAACAACGTGTCGCTCACCTCCAGACGGCGTATGATCTCCTTCAATGGCAGCGCGCTCTCAGAGCCTCCGATGAAGGTGGTGGTGGGCAGGCGAAACACCTTCTCCAGGTCCGACTCATCCAGACCGTAGAAGCCTAGCCGTCCCAGAATGCACAGTGGGGGCGAAGGAAAGGAAGCAAGGAAAGGGTAAAGGAGGCAAGGAAAAACATCAATTAGTAATGGAGGAAGGAGCAGAGAACACTCACACCACACAAGACAGTGGTGGGTGGGTCCGAGAGGGGGGGAGGGGTTGGTCGGAGGGTGGGTGGTCTCGTCACACCTTCATGACTTTGACCATGACAGTTATGTGGTGCTCAAGAGTAAGGTGACAGGCGTAAGTTGGGCGTGTCCTTGAGTCTCTGGGCTGAAGCTGACGGGGCGCATTTTGCAAGCTTTGACCTGAGGGAGGCGCTATGCTGCCGGTCCAGCTGGGACCCAGCGGGTCCTAACATCCGCTGGACCTGATGCCGCAAGCTCCACACGGCAAAATCACGTTCAACACCTGCACACGCGCGGCAATAGCAGCTGGACGCTGGACGCTAACCACACACACACACAAACACACACGTTTTACGAAGGGGCTGAGAAAGTTACAGTGGTACATCAGGATACGTGGGAATAAATAAAAAGTACATTTAAAGATATTGTGGTAGATCAGGATACGTGGGAATAAATAAAAAGTACATTTAAAGTTACTGTGGTAGATCAGGATACGTGGGAATAAATAAAAAGTACATTTAAAGATATTGTGGTAGATCAGGATACGTGGGAATAAATAAAAAGTACATTTAAAGATACTGTGGTAAATCAGGATACGTGGGAATAAATAAAAAGTACATTTAAAGATACTGTGGTAAATCAGGATACGTGGGAATAAATAAAAAGTACATTTAAAGATACTGTGGTAGATCAGGATACGTGGGAATAAATGGTAAAGACATTTAATCGCTGCTTGGCCCCCTGAAACAGCAGCATTTTAACTTGTAACGTGCATGTTCAAAAGAAAAACAAACTTTTGGATAAGAGATTGTATAAAAACCAAACAATAATATGACAATTAACAACATTTACCAGGGCTGCACAAACAATCCATTCAGAATCGCCATTCTTATTCATCCCATTCCAAAACAATTCATCATTGTCAAAAATCAATACAAAAACAAAATAATTTTTTTTTATAAGAATCTTTTTTTTTTAGATGTTTTTAAGATCATCTCCAGGCAACCAGAAGCAGCTTTTAAAAAATGATTTTGAATTATAACAAATAATAAATTGCGTGAATCGAGTCTGAATCAAAGCCACCCGCCCAATGAATGGGATCATATTGTTAGGTGCCCAAAGATTTAAACCCCCTAGCATTTAACTTGGTGAGTGGACTTCTATGGTATCACCTTCGCCGTCAAACACGCGCCATATTTTCATGGATAAATGTCCACCAATTGGATATTTTAATGTCCTTGGCTCGGTTCATTCGTCTAAGGCATTTTTCATTAATTCAGCGAATATCATCAATTTCTTCTCAGCACGGTCCTGCACACTCACTTTCTTTGTTCCCCAAGTTATGTCCACCGCTGGCTATGAGCTAACGTTAGGGAGTGGGACAAAAGGCCGCTGGTATAGTGAGGTACCACTGTACTTTGTTTTGAGCTTCTCCTGCCAATGTGTGCACAATGATGCTCCTTCTGACCCTCATGCAGCAAATATGTCCATATTTGGATGTAGTTCCTGTGCTGCTAATGTGTGTCTATAAATAGTGGCGCAAGGTTTTCTCTTAGCACCTACGGAAAGAAGAAAGGTTCCCTCTGCAGGAAGCTCAGCACACACAAGCTACCAACACCAAGATGGCGACTACACTGGCTTTATCACACTGCGCTGCTTCTCGTACCTCCAACCGTGAGGACTTGCAGCCGCTCCTTGACTGCGCCTGGACGGGTGGCCGGGGTGGGGGGAGGGGGGTTGGGGGCGGAGCAAAGGAAGGAAACATCCAGAGAGTTAGTGACCTACGACCTGCTCCTGCACAGCACAAGACGCCATCGCCATCTCCAGCAGCCGCAGGAACGCCATGCCAAACTCAGCGGGGATCAGAGCAATTCCTGGCCGCTTGCCACGCCGCAGCTAAGCGAGGCTAAAGCTAATTAGCGGTTAGTGACGCTACGACACCTGACAACTTCAACAAGGGGCAAACATGCACTTGACCAAACATCTCCTCATTGCATCCATTTGTAGCACTACTCCACACATATACCTGACTTCTTCTTTCCTCTCCACCACTCCAACTCCGCTCAATCCCTTCCTGACCGCTGCAAGCCAAAGGTCACATTCCGACCGTGTTAGCTAGCAGCTGAAGGCCGTTAGCAAGCGCCAGGCTCGAAGATGAATATTACAGACAGGGCAAAGTCATCCATGACATCTAAAGACGTATTATGTGGACTTCCTCTAAGTTAGGAGACCGTCGGTTGTACACCAGGAGAGGTGCTCCTGGTGTACAAAGAGGTTCTGGAAGCGAGGGCCGCCAAGCGAGGCAGAGCAGGAGGAGGGGTCTCGGACGTTTGCTCCTCACCCAGCTTGTCGGAGGACGTGATAATGTCAGTGGGGACACACGAGTCCAGATCTGCGTCCATGATGCCGAGGGGGTCCAACTGGGCCACATGGTGCCCGCGGATCTACAGGGAACGAGGACAGAGCCCACCCGGGACAGGAGGGGGAAGGATGGAGCGAGGTGAGGACGAAGACGAGCACAAAAGAAGTGGTGGAGGGAAAACAAATGAGCGGGAGACACACCATCCAGGAGAAGAAGATGAGACAGAAGAAGAGGAGGAGCAGAGAGAGGGAGGGTGGGTGGGAAGGAGAAGCAATGTTAACACACCAAGCAGGAAGTACTTTCTTATTTCTCACCAACGTCCTGGAAGCCGCTATTGACTGGAGCATCATCAAAATTGACACAGCTGATTCCCAGAGGATCCAAGTGGGCATTGTGATGCCCCATTACCTGCGCACACATCCAAGTGCACACACACAAGTCAGGGCAGAAGGTCAACAGGAAGGACTACAGCGTCACGGCTGGCTGCAGCAGAGCTTCACGCCCAGAAAACATTCTGACATGCATGTGGACTTTCTAGTTTGTCCCAACTACAAAAATGCTGTGATTAAATCTCCTGCTGAAGTTGTTCACTGCTGCTACACGGGACGCTGGACAGCCGGCCGATGAAAGCGGCGGTTGCTCACTCATACCTGCCAACTTTTGAAATCAGAAAAACCTAGTAGCCAGGGTCCAGGGGCCGCAGGGCCCGGTAGGTCCAGGACAAAGTCCTGGTGGGGGGTTCCTGCGCCCCCCGACGCAAAATGATTATTAGCATTCAGACAGGTTAAAATGTTGCTAAAACCATCACTTTTCTATCAGTCACAGTGACTTTTCAAAACAAAAATATTACAGCAAAAATCATATGGGTTGATTGACATGTTTATTCTGTAAGCTAACTTCAATAGTTTGAAATTATTTTGACAGTTAATGCCAGTTATCCTGTCAACCTTTCACAAGACTTCAATTTGTTCATTGAAAGTATAAACACTTTTTACAGTAAACAAATGGTAAAACAGTACTAAACAATTCCATTAAAAAAAAAACTGGTGTCATTATTAACTTTCTGTCCAAGCTTGTATAATCTACTGCCTTGTTCAATTGTAAAAAATATTCTGTGCCTAAAATTCACATTTCTATCACAATTATCATACTGTAAACATGGTAAGCTAACTTAATTAAAATTAATAGTCCTGTCAATAGCATGGAATTACAATTCAAATGTAGTTTTTTTTGTAAGCCTTTCAAAAGAATTCAAAATATGAAAAATTCATGAAAATTAATTGAAGCCATCAGACACTTGAAAAGTGGCACATCACATCTCTAATGTAATCATTTGAACTTTTCAACAGAAATAGCACTGCAAAAATATTAAGGACATACTTCTGTATTTTGGTAGTTATGCTGTCAACATTTAACAAGATTTCTTCAACTTGGACTTGAAAGCATAAATAGTATAAACACTTTTAACAGTATAACAGTACCAAACAATTCCAATAGATAACATTGGTGTCATTACCTTTTTGTTTGCTCAATTATTGCCTCCGTAAATAAAACTTCGGCATTTATCACATCCAAAGAATCTGTTTGGGCGACGAAAAACGTTGAAAGTTTTCCACTTGTACCGAAATCTGTTACCCATCGGAATTTGTAACTCCAGGGGGCGATGTTCCCATGGTGTTTGTTTGATGGTTAAACGGCAAACCCAAAGAGGAGGAGAAGAAGAACGCTTGCGTAAATGGCGTAAACTATCCTTAATGCTGAAGTTGTCAGAATTTCAGCATTAATAAATGACACATATTCTGGAAATCAATGACTTACTTTCATTATAGTATGAGTCCATTGTTATTATTAATGCTGAAATTCTGACAACTGACGTTTCAGCATTAAGGATAGTTTACGCCATTTACGCAAGCGTTCTTCTTCTCCTCTTTGGGCTTGCCGTTTAACCATCAAACAAACGTCATGGGAACATCGCCCCCTGGAGTTACAAATTCCGATGGGTAACAGATTTCGGTACAACAACGGCATTAGACTTGTGTTTTTTTGTCCCAACGTGGTCTTTTACATGGCTAATTCCTCCGTGTCCGATCGAAAAATCTTGTCTGCACAAGGTGCAATTCGCGTAGTTTTCACCCTTTTTGGAACGGATAATTATTCCCGGATAGGCTTTTGAATATTCTTCACGGAATGACTGCAGTTTTCTTTTCGGTTTAAGACTCGTTTGCGATTTTTCTCCGGCTGATTCCATGATCGTTCGCTCGTTTGGAAACAATGGCCTCGTGCTTGGCATTCGGAATGGCTCAATAGGAAGTTACGGGAAGCAGTGTCGATTGTCATTGTTGTTACGTGCTTTCGTGAATAAAACTTAAAAAAAATTTTTTTTTTAAATTAATGAAAAAACGTATTTTTTATCACTGCAACCGTAACCCGGAGTAGGTTGATGAAAACCGTACTAATTACGGGAAAACCGGAGTAGTTGGCAGGTATGCTCACTCAGGCAAAACACCACCCCCTCACCTTTGGGCAAAGAATTACACGTCACGATATGCAAAGTTCATATTTTAGAACAGTGTTTTTCAACCACTGTGCCACAGTGAGATACAGCCTGGTGTGCTGTGGGAGATGATGCCATTTCACCTAATTGGGTTATAAAATATTTTTTGCAAACCAGTAATTATAATCCCCAAATAATGTGCTGTTGTTGAGTGTGGGTGCTGTCTAGAGCAGGGGTGCTCACACTTTTTCTGCAGGCGAGCTACTTTTCAATTGATCAAGTCGTGGGGATCTACCTCATTCATATATATCATTTATATTTACTTATTTATGAAATATATGTTTTTGTTAACAAGTTAAAGGTGTTTAATGATAATGCAAGCATGTTTAACACATATAGTTAATATTGTTAATACATTAAAGGTGTTTAATGATAATACAAGTATGTTTAATACATATAGTTAATATTGTTAACAACTTAAAGGTGGTTAAAGATAATACAAGCATGTTTAACACATATAGTTAATATTGTTAACAAGTTAAAGGTGTTTAAAGATAATACAAGCATGTTTAACACATATAGATTCCTTTCTTTCATGAAGACAAGAATATAAGTTGGTGTATTACCTGATTCTGATGACTTGCATTGATTGGAATCAGACAGTGGTGATGATAACGTCCGCATTTTCGAATGGAGGAGAAAAAATGTCCTCCTTTCTGTCTAATACCACATGAAAGTGGTTGGTTTTTGGCATCTTATTTGTCCAGCTTCCGTACTCCTTTGTATACACTTTACAAGAAATACATTGTCGGCAAACTCCGTAGCTTGCTAGCTTGTGCACGCCAGCTTTCTGAGACTCTTATTTTGGTAGCGCAGGCAGGATGAAGCAGAGCTTTTATTGTGCAACTGTGCAGTCGGTCTTTGGAGTTTTGACGACAGGTACGGCGCCAAAGTCTGTTGAAATAAAGTGTTTCTCACCTTCCAGTCGGTAATTTTAATGACCTGGCAGCAGCCAGCGTCATCTCAGAAGACCCTCGGGTGCCGTGAATGTCAATCAAGTGACGAAAGTGACGTCATAGTGAAGATTTATGATCGCTCATTTTTAGGACTATTTTTTTAATGCCTGGCTGGTGATCGACTGACACACTTTGCGAGATCGACCGGTAGATCGCGATCGACGTAATGAGCACCCCTGCTCTAGAGTAACCATGTAAAACTCTTCCATATCAGTAGGTGGCAGCAGGTAGCTCATTGTTTTGTGGATGTCGGGAACATGGTTTGTCATGATCACAATATGCAGACGACAGCGGGAGGCAGGGTGCAGGTAAAAAGGTATTTGCCGTATTTTTCGGACTATAAGTCGCAGTTTTTTTCATAGTTTGGCCGGGGGGTGCGACTTATACTCAGGAGCGACTTATGTGTGAAATGATTAACACATTAGCGTAAAATATCAAATAATATTATTTATCTCATTCACGTAAGAGACTAGACGTATAAGATTTCATGGGATTTAGCGATTAGGAGTGACAGATTGTATAGCATGTTCTATATGTTATAGTTATTTGAATGACTCTTACCATAATATGTTACGTTAACATACCAGTTGCTTATTTATGCCTCATATAACGTACACTTATTCAGCCTGTTGTTCACTATTCTTGATTTATTTTAAATTGCCTTTCAAATGCCTATTCTTGGTGTTGGCTTTTATCAAATACATTTCCCCAAAAAATGCGGCTTATACTCCAGTGCGACTTATATATGTTTTTTTCCTTCTTTGTTATGCATTTTCGGCAGGTGCGACTTATACTCGGGTGCGACTTATACTCCGAAAAATACGGTAATGCTTAAACCAAAAATAAACAAAAGGCGAGTGTCGCTAAGAAAAAGCAAAAGAAAGCTAAAAATCGAAACATTTGAAAGTAAGACTGAAGTTTATGCATGTTTTAAGTAAAGATCACTTTCATAGAATTTTAAGACCTTTCAAATTTGTATTTTAAAGACCTTTTATGAGATTTTAGAAGCATTATAGACATTTTAAAGGCCTTACATTTAAATTGTTGGTTTTAAGACTTTTTAAACTCAGTTTCTCTATCATTTTCTTTTAAAATGGTAATACCAAACCTCAGAAATGTTACCAGGGTTGTTATTAAATCGATAGTCCAGAGACATAAAACAGGTTGTTGACAGAGAAAATGGAGGGATAGAGGCACATGCTTTTACTTCATAATTAAATTTGTGTTTTTTCATACAAGATCTTGGCGGCGGGACTATAGTGGTACCTCAACTTACAAGTCAGTTGAGATTAGGGATGGGTATCGTTCACCTTAGAATCGATACGGAACCAATTCCTGCCACCAGTGTTTGGTACTTTTGTGTGTGTTAATACATTTTGTCTTCATTAAAAAAAATCTAATTTTAAAGAAATGAGCTGATTATGATAACTGCTGTCCAGTTGTTAAATATTGTCTGATTATCATCATCATATCATTTGCAAGAATGACAAAGTTGCAATTACAGCGGGAAGTCGAAGACATTAGATGGCAGTAGTATAGAAATTGTGTTTTTGTTGCGCCTTAAAAAGTGTTCATACTGTAAATATTGTACTTATTAAGCACCGGATGTTTGCAACCAGCAACTTAGTTTTAGTTTTCATTAACAAAATTTGGAGGTGTTAAAATCGCTAATGCTAATCAGTAGCATGTCAATAGCAAAGCCAATGTATATTTGCATTAAGCTAGCACAGCTCTCAGTGTGAGTGATCAATCAGTTGTCCATTTGGCTATGGTTGAAATTTATTACCGTATTTTCCGCACTATTAGCCGCACCTAAAAACCACAAATTTACTCAAAAGCTGACAGTGCGTCTTATAACCCGGTGCGCTTTATATATGGATTAATATTAAGATTCATTTTCATAAAGTTTCGGTCTCGCAACTACGGTAAACAGCCGCCATCTTTTTTCCCCGTAGAAGAGGAAGTGCTTCTTCTTCTACGCAAGCAACCGCCAAGGTAAGCACCCGCCCCCATAGAAGAGGAAGCGCTTCTTCTTCTACTGTAAGCAACCACCCGCCCCCGTAGAAGAAGAAGAAGCGCGCGGATATTACGTTTCATTTCCTTTGTGTGTTTACATCTGTAAAGACCACAAAATGGCTCTTACTAAGCGACAGGTTTCCGGTTCATGAAAAGACGCAATCTCTCCATCCGCACACGGACTACTATTTCACAGCAACTGCCTAAAGACTTTCAAGAAAAGCTGGCTACTTTCCGTGCATATTGTAAAAACAAGATAGCTGAAAAAAAGATCCGGCCAGAGAACATTATCAACATGGACGAGGTTCCACTGACTTTTGATATTCCTGTGAACCGCACTGTGGATACAACGGGAGCACGTACGGTGAATATTCGCACCACAGGGAATGAGAAGTCATCCTTCACTGTGGTTCTAGCTTGCCATGCTAATGGCCAGAAACTTCCACCCATGGTGATATTCAAAAGGAAGACCTTGCCAAAAGAGACCTTTCCAGCCGGCGTCATCATAAAAGCTAACTCGAAGGGATGGATGGATGAAGAAAAGATGAGCGAGTGGTTAAGGTAAGTTTACGCGAAGAGGCCGGGTGGCTTTTTTCACGCAGCTCCGTCCATGTTGATATACGACTCCATGCGCGCCCACATCACGCTGGTTTTTAATATATTATTAAAGTTTGACTGACCTATCTGACTGTTTTTTTGACATTCCTTTAGCGCAGTTAGATGCGGCTTATAACACGGGGCGGCTTATAGGTGGACAAAGTTTTGAAATATGCCGTTCATTGAAGGCGCGGCTTATAACCCAGGGCGCCTTATGGTGCGGAAAATATGGTATTTCTTCAAACAAATTTTTTTTTTACTTTTTTTTTTTTTTTTTAAATCAGAACTAATTGGCGGTAGACTTGATTGAGTTTGACTTTAGAGGTTCTAGTGAACATCACAGGTCCATGTGTGCAGTCATTCACAGTCTTATGCCGCAGTGCATCCTGGGAAGTACTGCATGAAGTGCTATCACAGTTGATGGACATGCTGAGTGATGAGCAGCGTGCGTACCTGATAGGCCCTGATGAGGGACTGCACGGCCAGGTGGTCTTCCACCAGCTTCTCCACGTTGGGCTGAGCGCCAACCAGAGACGAGAGTTGTGGCGAGGCAGCCAGGCCCAGAGGAGACTGGTAGGCGGCGCCGGGAGCGGCACCGGCATTAGCGTTGCGGAAAAACACATCCCACGACTGGAAGGGAACAAACGGTGGATGTCAGCACATTCTTGCCACTTTGTTTTTGTCTTTCAGGAGCAAACATCAGCTTCAAAAGTCTGTGCTCATATTGACAAAAGGTTTAAAAATCAACTCTCTGCTTCTCAGCAGTCTTTCCTCATGAGAGCACAGCCACACCCATCACATAGCAAAGAACTGGTGACCAGATGACTCATTCATGTTGGAACACGTCCATTACTTCCTACTTTCTTCAGCCCTTTTGGAGTCCACACAAGTTTGGAAACATTTTGACCTACTGCCTTTATAGTTGGCCTTAAGAACAGTTTGTCTGGCCGGCCTTGCTTGGTTTCCTATCCCCCAGGGCGGGTGGGCGCCACCCTCGTGCTTTTGCAAAAATGTATGAAAATGGAAAAAGAAGATATATTTTTTGTTTGAATGTGCTTTCTGAAGGACAAACATGAGAAATTGTTAGCAAGCCCACTATGTAATAGCTTTATGCT
Organism: Nerophis lumbriciformis; assembly: GCF_033978685.3. Lineage (NCBI taxonomy): Eukaryota > Metazoa > Chordata > Actinopteri > Syngnathiformes > Syngnathidae > Nerophis > Nerophis lumbriciformis. The sequence goes on along the minus strand of NC_084567.2, from coordinate 893,724 downwards.
TCACTGATGGGAGTATTTGGCCAGTGCCGTTTTGTCCTAATTTCGGTGGTCCCTGAACTCACCGTAGTTGTGTGGACTGTGATGCAACAGTTTGTTTACATGTACAACTTTCTCCGACGCTGCCACAGAAATACGTGCTTTATGCCACTCCTTCTTTGTCTCATTTTGTCCACCAAATGTTTTATATTGTGAGTGAATGCATAAAGGTGAGCTTTGTGATTGACTTGTGTGGAGTGCAAATCAGGCATATTTGGTCAGTGTATGACTGCAAGCTAATCCATGCTAACGTGCTACTTAAGCTAGCTGTATGTATGTATTGCATATATATTTGAGTTCATTTAATTTCCTTTACTTATGTCCTCTGTGTTTTTCATTTATATTTGACACATTACCTGTATGCTAAACGTTACCCAGCTTGCAAAGATTGTAATAAATCCATTAGAAGGAAACATTTCCTTTAACTTGGACACACACATATATACCTTTGGACATTCTAAACCAGTAAGTTCTAGGAGTTATCTTACCCTTTGAGAAGTTTTACATGTTGTAAAAATGTGAAGGAAAAAAAAAATGTCAACAAAGATTTGTGTCAGCCTGCGATACAATCATTTAGATAGTACCGGTAGGCTAATATAGCATTTGCATCATGTGTTGCCTTCATTAAATGACTTATATAAGGCCTTTCATTTTTTGCGGCTCCAGACTGATTAGTTTTTTGTATTTTTGGTCCAATATGGCTCAACATTTTGGCTTGTCGACCCCTGCCTTGGGACAACCTCGCGAATCAAACTAAATTTTGACATAGTGTGTTAAATCATTATGCCTATAAATCCCCCCCAGAAAAAACACATTTGAAATCAGACAAAAACACAGGTTGGCTGTGTAACAATATCCAAATCCCTTGATTTCTTTGTAAACAAAAACGACAAAAGATTTTGTGATGATAAAAACAGCAATATAATCAATGTAGTATCAACTATGTACGGTTCTTATACTTGAATTGTTAGGGGAGTATTTTGCCACCTTTGAGCAAAACCTTAGAAGTGACTAGGGATGTCCCGATCCGATATTTGGATCGGATCGGCTGCCGATATTGGCCAAAAATTGCGTATCGGTAAGGCATGGGAAAATGCCGATCCAGATCCAGTTTTAAAAAAAACTCCGGTCCGTGTTTTCCAACGCACCGATTTAAATAATACATTCCACTTTTCTGCTGCTCCCTAATTTCCGTTCCGCATTTTCCAGCACACCTTCAACACATCCACACGTCTGTGAATTCTCACGCAGTTGCTTTTAGCTGCTGGCATTACACGACAGGCTCTTCTCACTCTTTCCTGTGTCTCCCTCTCACAGACAGCAAGCGCACCTTCTTACACACGTCACATACTGTCACGTCATACGTCACATACTGTCACGACATACGTCACATACTGTCACGACATACGTCACATACTGTCACGTCATACGTCACATACGTATACGTCCTCCCCGAGCAGAGAGGTAGCAGCATGGCTAACGTTAGCTGTGATGCTAGCGCAGCCGTGTGAGCAACGCTCCCTCCAAGGTGCTCGCCTGTGCAATTGCGCACTGTTTAAGCGTCCTCTGCGCATAGCAAATCTATGCCACGCACAAAATCAAATAAAAAAATAAGCGCATAACAATTTTCGACACACAGACACGACAGAGACAACAGTTTTCGTCATCATTGTTCAAATATTGTAACGTCTGTCGAGACGCTTATCTCCATTCGGTGCCACACGTCCACATCATCAAAATGGCAAAGCAAACATTTCCACATCAACACCGTATGAAAAAATCAGTGATTTTTTTAGTTGTGATTTCCTTCTCTGCATGAAAGTTTAAAAGTAGCATATATTAATACAGTATGAAGAAGAATGTTTTAATGTAGACATGCAAGCCTTGAAAGAAAATGTTGAAAATCAAGACTACATTTCCTGCAAATGGATGCATTTCTACCCTATATTTTAACTTTAGATTTATTCTCATATCAAACTCTTTTGGCTGTTTTTTTGACACTTACATCAGGCGCCCCCCTCCACACCCTGGATTATAAATAATGTAAATAATTCAATGTGATTATCTTGTGTGATGACTGTATTATGATGATAGTATATATCTGATAGTATATATCTGTATCATGAATCAATTTAAGTGGACCCCGACTTAAACAAGTGTAAAAACTTATTGGGGTGTTACCATTTAGTGGTCAATTGTACGGGATATGTACTTCACTGTGCAACCTACTAATAAAAGTCTCAATCAATCAATCAAAACACATAGAATCATCATACTGCTGTGATTATATGCATCAAGTGTTCATTCAAGGCTAAGGCAAAATATGGAGATATATATCGTGTATCGCAATATGGCCTTCAAATATCGCAATATTAAAAAAAGGCCATATCGCCCAGCCCTAGTTCAATGATGCCATTTCTGTTTGTCATGTATAATTTTGTCTATTTTGTGTTTATCCTTGAATAAACAGGTCAGTTTCTTGTTACCAACCATTGTGTATTATTCAAACTCCCCTAATTCAGCTGGCTAGTTGTTATCAAGAGTACTAAAACCCTTTTCAACATGATTCTGACAACTAAGTAGGCTAAATAACTTTAAACTTTAATACATGCTCGGATAGGCCAGTATCGGTATCGGATCGGAAGTGCAAAAACCTGGATCGGGACATCCCTAATATATATATATATATATATATATATATATATATATATATATATATATATATATATATATATATATATACATATATATATATATATATACATATACATATATATACATATATATATATAAATTCAAACTGTAACGATGGTTTGGATTTAATGTGAGGTTTTCCCACGTTTACAAACACACTGTCCCTGGCGGAGTATGACTTGAGACCAAAGTGTTTGCACGCCCTGTACATATACATGTTTAGTCATGTGACTCAGCTGCTATCATTAGACATGTCAAGGGTCAAAGGTCTTTCAATGTGGTGCTCCACAGCTGCTCACCTTGTGAACACTCTTGGGGTTCTCCAGCCAGGCATAGTACATCTCCTCCACATAGTTGGAACTGGTGCCGTTCAGGAAAGGTTCCGAGGCCACAGGTGCCGTGTAACACCTGACTGGCTGAAACGTCCTTGTGCCGCCACAGGCTGTGATTGGCCGCTGCTGGCCAACAGTCTGAGCTGCCTGCGAGGCGGTGAGCGGGCGCAAGCGCGCCGCACAAGTCCTTAATCGATGCATAAGAAGTCCTTAAGCTGGCACGCGCACGGAGGCGGTCAGTCCAAAAAAAAAGTCCGGGCGTCCTCAAGGTCAGAACGTCGGACGGTGGACAAGAACGGACGGAGAGACCCTGTGATGGACACAGTGTATGTGTTAGCATGCTAACCACAATAAGTCACATGGCAGAGCTCAGCTGTCAATCATAGTGGCCTCACAGACTAAAATGAAAGCAAGTTTTACACTAAAAATAAGCATGTTGATGCATGTCCAATAAGTGTTAAGTACAAACCACAGGTGTCAAACTCAAGGCCACGTCATTTTATATGGCCTGTGGAAGCCTGAAAATAACAAGTATCTTTTCCTACTAAATGTATTTGTTCTTTCTACATGACAACAAAAAAATATATGCAATTGCATACCTTTTAAATATTTGTATTTTCTGATAAAGCAACACGTATGTCATATCATATGTTCCATTATTCTTTTAAAGCTAGTTATCCATCAAAATGTGCACTATAAAAATGACAATACATTTTACGGTACTTTTAACAGCATATTACTGTACATGGAAAAACAGTACAACTGTTTTTTACTGTAAAATTCTGGCGACTAAGCTGCCAGTAATAAAAAACTAAAATCTGTGGTACCAATTTTACATTTACAGTAAGGCTGAAACGACGCGTCGACGTAGTCGACGTCATCGGTTACGTAAATACGTCGACGCCGTTTTTGTGCGTCGGCGCGTCGCATATTTACGTCACACTACTGTCATGGCGGAGCGCAAAGCAGACGATGCGAGCGAGGGGAAAAAAGCACGCCAAAAGTCGTCAAAAGTGTGGGAGTATTTCAATAAACGGCCTAATAATGTTGTTGTATGCACACTGTGTCGAGCGGAAATGGCCTATCATAGCAGCACAACGGCTATGAACGAACATTTGAAAAGAAAACCCCCGACAGCGTTCTTGCCATCACCATCAACTAGTCAATCGTCCGCGTGCGTATACGTTGTCATTATTACACAAAAACATGAATGTGTCATTTGTATCTGTGTTGTAAATTCATAAACTAAAGCACCGTTTGCTCTGAGAGGCGCGTTTGGCGTGCCTGTTCAGTGTTTACAAAGACGCACTCCTCTTTAACGCTGTGGAGAGGCGGCGGCGGCGAGCGAGCGGCGAGGCGGGGCGCGCCGGGAGCGACGCCGCAAGAGACAGGGGACGACGAGCGAGCGAGGAAGAGGAGCTGAAAAGCGAGGAAAGAAAGAGAAAAGAGTTGGAAGAGAAAAGACTTTGTGTAAAATTAAAAGATTGTAAACCTGGCAAAGCCGTCTGGCGTTCAGTCTGTCGGTCCTGAAAGAACCCCACGGCACAAGACGGGTCACAAACGCTAACGTTAATTAGTTGTGCAAATACCTTTTACAACATTAACAGTTACATATACTATGTACAAACCAACAATTAACTTTCACTTTAATCATACTATCATTGTTGTGTTATTAAGCAAAATAAGCAATACTTTTACTTTTGTTGAAATGTTTACACTGTACACTTTTTTGTATTGGATGTTTAGCTTTATTTTTGCACATTTTAGCAAATAAGCAATACTTTTACTTTTGTTGAAATGTTTACACTTGTTACAGAATATTTCCGTTTTGCACTTTTTTGTATTGGATGTTTAGCTTTATTTTTGCACATTTTAAAGCAAAATAAGCAATACTTTTACTTTTTAAATGCTTATACTATTCCAGAATATTAAGATTTGCACTGGATGTTTACTTTTATATTTGCACATTAAAAAGCAAATAAGCTACTTTTAATTTTGTTAAATGTTAAAAGTTTTAAATGTTTACATTGTTACAGAATATTTTGTCATGTTGTTGTCAATGTTGACTGAGTGGCCATACTTTTTTTTTTGTAAATAAAAGCCATGCCTTTTGAAAAAACTGGCCTACATTTATTTTTTCCTCTTCATTTTAAATAAAAAAAATAATCGGTAAAAGGAAAAATAATCTATAGATTAATCGAAAAAAATAATCTATAGATTAACCGATTAATCGAAAAAAATAATCTATAGATTAATCGATAGAAAAATAATCGTTAGCTGCAGCCCTAATTTACAGTAATGCACCGTAAAAACAGCTGTAGATTTTACGGAAAAAAAAAAATTGGCAGCTCAGTTGCCAGAATTTTAAGGCAAATAAAACAGTGCCCTTTCCAGATTTCTACAGGTATCAGCAAATTACTAATGTAACGCTTTTTAATGGAAATTAAAACTATTTTAATGCCTATGTCCTGTCATTAGTCAGAAGTATAAAAATTGTAAGCATTTGACAAAAATAATGTTCAATAGTTGACATTAGCAGAGGCCTAATTAGGCACTAATGTAATCATAAAATATAACAATGCAACTAACCCTTTCAAACGCAATAAACATTTGTCATTATTGTCATTTTTACCATTGTAAAAACAGACAGGTGTTTTTTTTTCACTCCCGACTGTAAACATTGGGTTGGGTGATTTGTTTTGTTGTCTTTTTTTGTTGCCAATTGCGATTGTATGAATATTTGAATGCCTCCGGGAATTGCATTTAATGCTTTTCAATGGCGTAATTTTGGCAAAATCCATTTAATGACTTTAATGCTTTTAAATGAAACCCTTAATCTACAGTAATATGCTGAAAAGAACACTGCAGATTTTACAGTAAAGTCCTGGCGACTGAAATGCCAGGTTGTTTGTTTTTTAATCTACAAATATTTTTTAAAGTGTGGGGGAAAAAAATCTAATGGATAGACAATTTTTTAATAATTGATATTAATCACCGTTACTGAGGCCAAAAGCGCAATGTGGCCCTCAATGAAAATTAGTTTATTTAGTTTAATTGTTGACTTGATTGATTGAAACTTTTATTAGTAGATTGCACAGTACAGTACATATTCTGTACAATGGACCACTAAATGATAACACCCCAATAAGTTTTTACACTTGTTTAAATCGGGGTCCACTTTAATCAATTCATGGTACAAATATATACTATCATCATAATACAGTCATCACACAAGTTCATCATCAGAGTATATACATTGAATTATTTACATTATTTACAATCCGAGGGGTGGGATGTGGAGGGGGTTGGCATATATATATATTAGAGATGCGCGGTTTGTGGACACAACCGCGGAGTCCGCGGATTATCCGCGGATCGGGTGGTTGAAATTAAAAAAAATTAGATTTTAAATAGATTCAGGCGGGTGGCAGTTAAACCAATTGGTAAATATATATACATAGTTAAATGTTGTTACCCACATACGAAAAACGAGCAGGCACCTGCAGCATATGCCACAACAGAAAAAAAAAAAAAAAAGAGACGGACACTTTTACGGAGCGGAGAAGGGACGCCTCGCCGGGGTCCGGGACCGAGGCCCCTTCCCCCGAGAGGGCCCCACCGGGAGCCGTAGCTGAGGCGATCCGCGAGAAAGGCCCGACGCACGTCCAGGGTCACCACCGCGCCCACCGCACCGACACCGCGCCTCGTCCGCCTTCGCCGCGGCCGGCGTCACGCGCAGCAGGTAAGCAGCTTACCTGCCCGCCACCCCCGTGGCCAGGGTCTCGTAACAGGGGTCACTCCGCGCGCTCCGCCCACGCAGCTTACCTGCCCGCCACCCCTGTTGCCGGGGGCGCGTAACAGGGGTCACTCCGCGTGCAGTGCGCTCACGAAAGGGGTGGGGCTCACCCTATTTGATATAGACAGCAGGACGGTGGCCATGGAAGTCGGAACCCGCTAAGGAGTGTGTAACAACCCACCTGCCGAATCAACTAGCCCTGAAAATGGATGGCGCTGGAGCGTTGGGCCCATATCCGGCCGTCGCCGGCAGAGAGACGCGCTTGGAGGTGCGCTCAGCGCGGCTCCCATATGATTGCGCACTGGTGTGCGTCTGGGTCGTGACAGCGTGGCATGCGAATGTCTGTGCTGCATTGGATCAGTCTCCTTTCTTTAACAGGCAAAAGCTTTATAACCTCACTAATGCCTTGCATCGTCTATATTATATATATATAACAACGGGCGGGTGCGGGCGGATGGCGGGCGGATGCGGTTCTGATCAAATGTTAGATCGGGTGGATTGCGGATGGTTGACGACTTTCTGATGCGGTTGCGGATGAAATAATTGCCTATCCGCGCATCTCTAATACATATACATATACATATATATATATATATATATATATATATATATATATATATACATATATATATAAATAAAAGGAGGAGGATAGGGATGATGTTTGTTAAGAAATTATCGATGTCGATGTCATTACCGAATCCTCCTATCGAACCGATTCCTTATCAAATCTCTTATGGAATCCAGATAGGTTGTTGTGTGTGCACTGAGTTCCAAAAGCCGTAGATGTTATGTGACTGGGCAGCACGCTGTTTATATGGAGGAAAAGCGGACGTGCGGGCGTGACAGAGGACAGCATGCGGGCGTTAAAGGGTGAAGGTTTTAGGTGAGAAAGGACGCTGAAGGGACGCCCCCAATATTGTTGGCCGGGTGGAAATCGTGAGAAATTCGTGAGAATGGTTGCCCTGGGAGATTTTCGGGAGGGGCACTGAAATTTGGGACTCTCCCGGGAAAATGGGTCATCAACAATTATATCATCAGAGAAATGGACATTGTAACAGTGTGGGTCTGACTTGGTAGAGCTCAGAAAGCATAAGAACAAGTATATACATTGGATTATTTACAATCCGGGGAGGTGGGATGTGGGCACAAATTGCTTATGAAAACAGCAATTTGTTGCCACACTCAGTTGAACTTGTGAGTGAAATAACTAACAGGAAGTAAATGGAACAGAAGAAGTTTTGACCTTGTTAGCCGTCCATGCTGTTCCACTTAGCCCCGCCCACCCACCACATCTGCCTCCTCATTGGCCCCCACATTGGAATCCCGCCTAAAATAGCCTCGAGCGCTTCTCCAGTGGGCAAGGCGGCCGTCAATCACCGCGTCCTAAACTCCGTCCTTAAGAAAACAAGTCCGAAAAGCAAACCCAAACGAGCCGCGACATAAAGTCAATGTTGGCTCCAAACACCACACCGCCATTTGTCCGTTAGAGCTAACCTAACTAGCCTGTTAGCTTTAGTTGACTTGTGTCTCCTTAGCGCCTTACAGCTAGCAGGCGGCTAACATGCTAACGTTCTGATTCCTTCCCTCAAATTCCTGAGGACTTTAGTTAGTTTGGCTCCACTCTGACCACGGAATTGTACTCTGCCGACACGCAGGGCGGTTACTGACCTCAAGAAACGCTGCGGAGCGACTCCCCAATCTGCCGGCAGCCCCCGGACGCCCTTCGACTCTCCCGGCACATGAATGACAGCCTGCCGCTGGAGCGTGAAAGTGAGGCCGCGGCGGAAGTGACGTGTGATGACGTCACGACGCACGGCGTACGTCGTTAGCACAGCAACGACGTCATTCAAGGCGGGTTCGTGCAACGACCTCATCATACTATTGGCTAAGTTTTATATTCATACTTTTATTCTCTATTTTATGCTGCAGCTGTTACATATACTGTAATAGTGTACATGGTCATTGTTGTATTTTGTATATATGATATCAACCATTGGCGTTGTTAGGCCTATTTTAGGGAGGCTCAAGCCCCCCTAAAATATTCTTAAGCCCCCCTAAATAATCTGGTGTTTATATATATATATATATATATATATATATATATATATATATATATATATATATATATATATATTATATATTAATTTTTTTTTACAAATACATGCCGACATATTCATTATAAAGTGTCCCGAATATGAGTTTAAATAAATAATAATATAACCTGTCATTATTCACTCAGTTTCCCCTCACTTCATAGCGTAAGGTAGAGAGCCCCTTTAGTGTGTCGGTATCCAATCCATTCCACTTGTTCATATAGAAAATGCCCACATCACTCAAAATCCAGTCCGCATTTTCTATGCGACCTTGCTTGCGGTCCTTGGACTTGTTCATCTAGAAAATGCCCACATCACTCAAAATCCAGTCCGCATTTTCCCCGCGACCTTGCTTGCGGTCCTTGGACTTGTTCATATAGAAAATGCCCACATCACTCAAAATCCAGTCCGCATTTTCTCCGCGACCTTGCTTGCGGTCCTGCGGGTGTACGAAGCACATTAGCACACAGCACTGCAGAACAAGAACGTGAACGGATGCAAAATGGACATAAGAAACTTTTTCAAGAAAGTAAGTATTCATCACTGCTTGTAGTAAAATGTATTAGCTCCACTTTACACCAGGTCTGTGTTTGACAAAAAGTTGACATTCCCGCTCTAAAACAATGCTGCTACTTAGTTAGCTAGTTAGCCTGAAATGCATCATTAAGGTCCTGATTATTTATAAAGTTAAGTGTGCACTCTTTTTTTACCATTTGCTATCTTTGGGGTTACTTCCTTCTGGAGCATCAGCTGTGTTTCTCACTTTACACATGGAGGAGAACAGGAGCTGAGCTCATTCACATATGACTATCATCAGTAGATAATAATAATAATCATCATGCAAGTAATTGTTTCTTGTTGATGCTGTAAACAAAATGTCACTGTGCAAACCCATGTTTGTTGTTGTTGTACTGAACACAGATTGAAAATAAACCCACTGAAATAATAAAAATAACAATGAATCATTTCTAAGTCTTTGTTAGCCGTTTGTGAAGTTTTGTGCTCGTGCCCTACGTTCGCTCGCATCCTGTGCATCTCCTGGGGGCTAAGCCCCCCCTGTCCTTAAAAGCTAGTGACGCCCCTGATATCAACATATATCAGTATATATCCTATACTGTAATCAGTGACGAATATTTACATAATATATGTACAGTGTACATATATTATGTAAATATTACGTATATATGTTATATTTTATATGGCTTTTAGTCTATTTTATACCTGCATTGTCCTTTCTATATTTTCCATCATTTGTAACTGAGCTACTGTGTGGAACAATTTCCCTTGTGGATCATTAAAGCATACTTGCCAACCTTGAGACCTCCGATTTCGGGAGGTGGGGGCTGGGGGCGTGGTCGGGGGTGGGGCGTGGTTAAGAGGGGAGGAGTATATCATACTTGCCAACCCTTCCGAATTTTCCGGGAGACACCCGAAATTCAGCGCCTCTCCCGAAAACCTCCCGGGACAAATATTCTCCCGAAAATCTCCCGATTTTCAGCCGGAGCTGGAGGCCACGCCCCCTCCAGCTCCATGCGGACCTGAGTGAGGACAGCCTTTTTTCACGACAGGAGGACAACAGGGTGACAAGAACTAAATCATCCAGACTAGAGATAAATTGTATTATTATGTTTATCTTACCTAAAAATAAATATATTTATTAATTTAAAAAAAAACAACTAAATACATTTTTACTATATGTTGCTAAAAACATCAAAATAAATTGTATTTTTATTTGTATTTTTTCGTGACTCCTTATTACATCCAGCCATAGAATTATACATTAAAATAAACATATTTGAAATAATTGATTTTAAATGATCATAATAATTCATTTAAAATGACCATATTTAATTATTAAAATAATTGCTTGTTTATTAACAACTTTAGCATTTTATTCATTACATTTTGAAACTCTCAGAAGCCAAGTTATATATATATATATATATATATATATATATATATATATATATATATGAAATACTTGACTTGGTGAATTCTAGCTGTCAATATACTCCTCCCCTCTTAACCACGCCCCGCCCCACCCCCGACCACGCCCCCACCACCCGAAATCGGAGGTCTTAAGGTTGGCAAGTATGAGTATATTGACAACTAGAATTCACCAAGTCAAGTATTTCATATATATATATATATATATATATATATATATATATATATATATATATATCAGAGGTGGGACCAAGTCATTGTTTTGCAAGTCACAAGTAAGTCTCAAGTCTTTGCCCTCAAGTCCGAGTCAAGTCCCGAGTCAAGACAGGCAAGCCCCGAGTCAAGTCCAAAGTCAAGACTGGAAAGTCTCAAGTCAAGTCCTAAGTCCTGCATTTTGAGTTTCGAGTCCTTTCAAGTCCTTTTAACCACAGACTAATATATTAACACAGATTGTGTATGCTTTTCAAACGCTGTATTTATTTATTAAAACAAGTGCATTTGAAATTGCAGGAAAGAAAATTGTGCTGACATTGCACTTTATAATAGCACTATTAACCAGTCATTTGAAACATTAACTCATTCCTTTACAGAACAAACACATTGAAAAATAAAGTGCAAATGTACTTATTTGTACAAAAGTGTTAACATTGAAAAAACATGACATATACGTGAACATAACAAAAAAGTTGTACTTTTTATATGTCAGGGCCCTATGCTGCATTGCATTTGCAAAAGACCAAATTAGCCAAGAGTCTGTCAGTCATTTGTGCACGATGGGGGCGTAGTATGATGCCACCATGGCTGAAAACTCGCTCCACTGGAGCACTGGAGGCAGGCACTGCCAAGACTCTCATGGCCACTCGGAACAGTGAAGGAAGAGTCTTCATGTTCAATGCCCAGAACAAAAGGGGGGAGAGAGTTGTTTTGGGTTGGTGCACTACTTGTAAGTGTATCTTGTGTTTTTTATGTTGATTTAATTAAAAAAAGAAAAAGAAAAAAAATTATTTCTTGTGCGGCCCGATACCAATCGATCCACGGACCAGTACCGGGCCGCGGCCCGGTGGTTGGGGACCACTGAGGTAAACAACCAACAGTATGTCAGAAAGCTAGCTAAAACGGTACACATATTCATAATATAGTATACATTTTAACTGACCTTTATTTGACTATTTTTGTCTTTTTTTAGGTGGCTAAAATATGCGGTGCTGCTGACCGCCGTCTAACGTTACGTGTGATATATTGACTAACGTAACCCTGTTTAAAAAAAATCACTGAACAAAAAGTATGAATAAGGTAGTGAACTGCAACAGATTCCCGTGTTTGCAATAACGTTATAACGTTAGCAGTGAGTTTACAGCCTCACTGATTTAACTACACAGCAAATAAAAGTCACGTTACTTAGCCAATAAACGTTATCTCACATTCAAAACTTACCCTTCTTTGTGCAACTTCAAATGCCGGACGAAGTTGGAAGTTGTTGCCTCTCCATCAGTCATTTTGGAACCGCATGTGTTGCATACTGCAAACCGTTTTGTGTTGACCACCTCGTAATTTTTATACCCAAACAAAATTATTTTAGGTATCATTTTTTGTTCACTGGCGTGTGGTTTGGACATGTCTTCTTCGTTGGTTGTCCTGCAATTTGATTGGATGAATGCTGTGTGATGAAAACAAAGTAGATGTAATTTGATTGGCTGTTGTACTGAGAGCACACCAGCTGACACACGCAACGCTGATAGACAAGTACACAATGAAAAATACGGAGCGCTCCCGAATAACTTTTTCATCTTTGGGTTTTGGGGAAAGTAGCAAGTCATGTCAAATCATGTCAATTCAAAAGGCTCAAGTCCAAGTGAAGTCACAAGTCATTGATGTTAAAGTCTAAGTCCAGTTGCAAGTCTTTTTACATTTTGTCAAGTCGAGTCTAAAGTCATCAAATTCATGACTCGAGTCTGACTCGAGTCCAAGTCATGTGACTCGAGTCCACACCTCTGATATATATACATATATATCCTGAAAATATGCAAACAAAACTGTGTTTAGATAATTGATACTTCAAACTTGCATAAATAAATAAGGAATATAACATAACTTGACTTCTGAGAGCTTCAAAATGTAATGAATAAAATGCTAAAGTTGTTGATAAACAAGCAATTATTTTAATAATTAAATATGGTCATTTTAAATGAATTATTATGATAATTTAAAATTATTATTTCAAATATGTTTATTTTAATGTATAATTCTATGGCGGGATGTAATAAGGAGTCAGGAAAAATACAAATAAAAATACAATTAATTTTGATGTTTTTAGCAAAATATAGTAAACATTTAGTTTTTTGTTTTTTTTAATTAATAAATATATTTATTTTTAGGTAAGATAAACATAATAATACAATTTATCTCTAGTCTGGATGATTTATTTCTTGTCACCCTGTTGTCCTCCCGTCATAAATAAAAGGCTGTCCTCACTCAGGTCCGCATGGAGCTGGAGGGGGCGTGGCCTCCAGCTACGGCTGAAAATCGGGAGATTTTCGGGAGAATATTTGTCCCGGGAGGATTTCGGGAGAGGCGCTGAATTTCGGGAGTCTCCCGGAAAATTCGGGAGGGTTGGCAAGTATGCATTAAAGTTTGTCTAAGTCTAAGTAAGTTTGTGCCGTTAAAAAAGAATTAGAACTCTACGTTGAAACACTCTCTACCTCTAACAAGCAAAAAGCTGTGAAAACGATGATGCTGTGTCCCAAATTTGAATTATTTACTGAAATTGAGTGAGCCTTATGGCTTTACACTTTGTTTTATATATACTTTGCATTCTATTTGAGTTACTTTGTTTACAACCCCCTGGCGCTGTTTTGTACTGTTTTTGTACTTATTTTGATTATTATTTCACAACTGTTTGTAAATGTTGAAATTTATAAATAAAGGTTTCTAAAATAAAAAAAAATAAAAAAGGTTCGTACAACGAAGAGCCTTTATATAAAATACACTGATTGAACAGTCACTTCGGTAATGGCACCATTCCCAAATTATGTCGGCTCTATTGATAACCTCACTAACAACTTTGACAATGCCCTGCGCAAAACCATTGATAGTATAGCACCGCTAAAACAAAAAAGGGCCCCTAAAAGGCGCACCCCATGGTTTACAGAAGAAAGCAGAGCTCATAAATTATCATGTAGAAAGTTGGAACGCAAATGGCGCGCGACCAAGCTTGAGGTTTTCCATCAAGCATGGAGTGATAGTTTAATATCGTATAAACGCATGCTTACCTTAGCTAAAGCTAAATATTACTCAAATCTCATCCGCCTCAACAAACACGACCCTAAATTTTTGTTTAGTACAGTAGCATCGCTAACCCAACAAGGGACTCCTCCCAATAGCTCCACCCACTCGGCAGATGACTTTATGAATTTCTTTAATAAGAAAATTGAACTCATTAGAAAGGAGATTAAAGACAACGCATCCCAGCTACAACTGGGTTCTATGAACACAGATACAACTGTATCTACGACGGATACTGCAATACAAAATAGTCTCTCTCTTTTTGATGAAATAACATTAGAGGAACTATTACAGCGTGTAAGTGGGATAAAACAAACAACATGTTTACTTGACCCACTTCCTGGGAAACCTATCAAGGAGCTTTTTGTATTATTAGGTCCATCAGTGCTAAATATTATAAACGTATCACTTTCCTCTGGCACTGTTCCCCTAGCATTCAAGAAAGCGGTTATTCATCCTTTGCTCAAAAGACCTAACCTTGATCCTGACCTCATGGTAAACTACCGACCGGTGTCCCACCTTCCCTTTATTTCGAAAATCCTCGAAAAAATTGTCGCACAGCAGCTAAATGAACACTTAGTGTCTAACAATCTCTGTGAACCTTTTCAATCCGGTTTCAGGGCAAATCACTCTACGGAGACAGCCCTCGCAAAATGATCTACTGCTAACGATGGATTCTGATGCGTCATCTATGTTGCTGCTTCTTGATCTTAGCGCTGCTTTCGATACCGTCGATCATAATATTTTATTAGAGCGTATCAAAACACGTATTGGTATGTCAGACTTAGCTTTGTCGTGGTTTAACTCTTATCTTACTGACAGGATGCAATGCGTCTCCCATAATAATGTGACCTCGGACTATGTTAAGGTAACGTGCGGAGTTCCTCAGGGTTCGGTTCTTGGCCCTGCACTCTTTAGTATTTACATGCTGCCGCTAGTCGACATCATATGCAAATACGGTGTTAGCTTTCATTGTTATGCTGAT
The DNA here is from genome assembly GCF_033978685.3 of Nerophis lumbriciformis. Lineage (NCBI taxonomy): Eukaryota > Metazoa > Chordata > Actinopteri > Syngnathiformes > Syngnathidae > Nerophis > Nerophis lumbriciformis. The sequence continues at coordinate 878,559 of NC_084567.2, read as the reverse complement.
GACAGCCAACTCTACATGCCCCTAAAGCTGACCAACACGCCGGATTGTAGTCAGCTGGAGGCGTGTCTTAATGAAATTAAACAATGGATGTCCGCTAACTTCTTGCAACTCAACGCCAAGAAAACGGAAATGCTGATTATCGGTCCTGCTAAACACCGACATTTATTTAATAATACCACCTTAACATTTGACAACCAAACAATTACACAAGGCGACTCAGTAAAGAATCTGGGTATTATCTTCCACCCAACTCTCTCCTTTGAGTCACACATTAAGAGTGTTACTAAAACGGCCTTCTTTCATCTCCGTAATATCGCTAAAATTCGTTCTATTTTATCCACTAGCGACGCTGAGATCATTATTCATGCGTTCGTTACGTCTCGTCTCGACTACTGTAACGTATTATTTTGGGGTCTCCCTATGTCTAGCATTAAAAGACTACAATTGGTACAAAATGCGGCTGCTAGACTTTTGACAAGAACAAGAAAGTTTGATCATATTACGCCTATACTGTATATACCTTTATATACATATATACATATATATATACCTATACTGGCTCACCTGCACTGGCTTCCTGTGCACTTAAGATGTGACTTTAAGGTTTTACTACTTACGTATAAAATACTACACGGTCTAGCTCCGTCCTATCTTGTCGATTGCATTGTACCATATGTCCCGGCAAGAAATCTGCGTTCAAAGAACTCCGGCTTATTAGTGATTCCCAGAGCCCAAAAAAAGTCTGCGGGCTATAGAGCGTTTTCTATTGGGGCTCCAGTACTATGGAATGCCCTCCCGGTAACAATTAGAGATGCTACCTCAGTAGAAGCATTTAAGTCCCATCTTAAAACTCATTTGTATACTCTAGCCTTTAAATAGCCCCCCTGTTAGACCAGTTGATCTGCCGTTTCTTTTCTTTTCTCCTCTGCTCCCCTTTTCCTTGAGGGGGGGGGGGGGCACAGGTCCGGTGGTCATGGATGAAGTGCTGGCTGTCCAGAGTCGGGACCCGGGGTGGACCGCTCGCCTGTGCATCGGCTGGGAACATCTCTGCGCTGCTGACCCGTCTCCGCTCGGGATGGTGTCCTGCTGGCCCCACTATGGACTGGACTCTTACTATTATGTTGGATCCACTATGGACTGGACTCTCACAATATTATGTCAGACCCACTCGACATCCATTGCTTTCGGTCTCCCCTAGAGGGGGGGGGGGGGGGGGGTTACCCACATATGCGGTCCTCTCCAAGGTTTCTCATAGTCATTCACATCGACGTCCCACTGGGGTGAGTTTTTCCTTGCCCTTATGTGGGCTTTGTACCGAGGATGTCGTTGTGGCTTGTGCAGCCCTTTGAGACACTTGTGATTTAGGGCTATATAAATAAAGATTGATTGATTGATTGATTGACATAAAATGTATTTAATGATTACATAGCGTAGTTTAAATTTCATTTTTACGTGTATGTGCACCATGAGCATCCTCATTTAAAGTTGTTACTATGGTAACCAGCCATGTGCAAGGCCTCCTAAAGTGAAAGTGAGGCAGTAGCAATAGCAAGGACATTGCATGAAGCCAATGTGTTTGTAAAGTCTAGGCTGTGAAATGTTTGAAACGTACAGAACAAAACTCAGCTCACTTGATTACATCACAAAAGCAGAGGAAAAATAAGATAGCAATGCGGGCGTTGCACGTTTGGTGTGATGTCAAGTATCAAGCTGTGTCCGTTCAGTGGCAGGTATGCCAAGGTGTGTTCCTTTCCCCACTTGGTCCAGTCACTGACGCCTCCCAGTTCCACGCGGCAGGTGTGGCGAGGGTCAAGGATCGGTGTGTGTTTCGGGGAGACGGGGTGCTTCCCAGCGCAGTTATGTCATCGTACCCCCACGCCGCGTTGCATGCTGGGGTTTTACATTCCAGTGACAGTGCAGACCAGTGTTTTCAGTCAACAAGCGTGCAGGCTCCGCCTCCCGCCGCAGTGGCCAATCGGAGAGAACGTACTCATACTCGTAAACTAGCATCCGGGCGTGCTTCCCGGCTGTCGCGACGTAACAGCTCCGAGTGGGCGGGGCTGAGGTAAAAGGAGGCGATGTGAAGTCCTGGCGTGGTGGGCGGGGCCACCTGGATGGTTAAACAGGCGGCAGAGGGGCAGGTCTTTGAGGCACCAGAGGCTGTGACGCGGCGGGTGGTTTGGGTTTCCTGGGAAGCAGACACGTGTCAAATGTCATATAGCGAGGTCACGTGGTGTTGATGATGCTTACAGGGGCGGCGGCGGTGGCCTCGCACTGTATGATGGGGCGGGGCTGCTGGTCTCCACCACCTAAACACACACACACAGTGTTACACACGCGGTCGCCATAGTGACCACGAACAACAACGTTTACCTTGTGCGGAGGCAGCAGCTGACCATGACGCTACAAGACGGGCAGAAGAAGAATTGGTGAGGATTTGAACGTAACACGTAAGACACACGCCTCACCCCGTCTCGCAGGATGTCGTTGCTGTTGTCCCGGGCGAAAGATGGCGGCTGAGCCCGGGGAGGCGGTCCTCGACTGGGATTGGCAGACGCCGCGCCATCGGGCCTGAAGGCGGGGCGAGAGTTGAAAATGTTAACGTGTTTGTGGGAGGAGCTAATTGATGACATCACAGAGACTTCAAAATAAGGCTTTCATCCATCCATCCATCCATCCATCTTCTTCCGCTTATCCGAGGTCGGGTCGCGGGGGCAGCAGCCTAAGCAGGGAAGCCCAGACTTCCTTCTCCCCAGCCACTTCGTCCAGCTCCTCCCGGGGGATCCCGAGGCGTTCCCAGGCCAGCCGGGAGACATAGTCTTCCCAACGTGTCCTGGGTCTCCTACCGATCGGACGTGCCCTAAACACCTCCCGAGGGAGGCGATCGGGTGGCATCCTGACCAGATGCCCGAACCACCTCATCTGGCTCCTCTCCATGTGGAGGAGCAGCGGCTTTACTTTGAGCTCCTCCCGGATGACAGAGCTTCTCACCCTATCTCTAAGGGAGAGCCCCGCCACCCGGCGGAGGAAACTCATTTCGGCCGCTTGTACCCGTGATCTTGTCCTTTCGGTCATAACCCAAAGCTCATGACCATAGGTGAGGATGGGAACGTAGATCGACCGGTAAATTGAGAGCTTTGCCTTCCGGCTCAGCTCCTTCTTCACCACAACGGATCGATACAGCGTCCGCATTACTGAAGACGCCGCACCGATCTGCCTGTCGATCTCACCATCCACTCTTCCCTCACTCGTGAACAAGACTCCCAGGTACTTGAACTCCTCCACTTGGGGCAAGATCTCCTCCCCAACCCGGAGATGGCACTCCACCCTTTTCCGGGCGAGAACCATGGACTCGGACTTGGAGGTGCTGATTCTCATCCCAGTCGCTTCACACTCAGCTGCGAACCGATCCAGTGAGAGCTGAAGATCTTGGCCAGATGAAGCCATCAGGACCACATCATCTGCAAAAAGCAGAGACCTAATCCTGCATCCACCAAACCAGATCCCCTCAACGCCTTGACTGCACCTAGAAATTCTGTCCATAAAGGTTATGAACAGAATGGGTGACAAAGGGCAGCCTTGGCGGAGTCCAACCCTCACTGGAAACGTGTCCGACTTACTGCCGGCAATGCGGACCAAGCTCTGGCACTGATCATACAGGGAGCGGACCGCCACAATCAGACAGTCCGATACCCCATACTCTCTGAGCACTCCCCACAGGACTTCCCGAGGGACACGGTCGAATGCCTTCTCCAAGTCCACAAAACACATGTAGACTGGTTGGGCAAACTCCCATGCACCCTCAAGGACCCTGCCGAGAGTATAGAGCTGGTCCACAGTTCCACGACCAGGACGAAAACCACACTGTTCCTCCTGAATCCGAGGTTCGACTATCCGGCGTAGCCTCCTCTCCAGTACACCTGAATAGACCTTACCGGGAAGGCTGAGGAGTGTGATCCCACGATAGTTAGAACACACCCTCCGGTTCCCCTTCTTAAAGAGAGGAACCACCACTCCGGTCTGCCAATCCAGAGGTACCGCCCCTGATGTCCACGTGATGCTGCAGAGTCTTGTCAACCAAGACAGCCCCACAGCATCCAGAGCCTTAAGGAACTCCGGGCGGATCTCATCCACCCCCAGGGCCTTGCCACTGAGGAGCTTTTTAACTACCTCAGCAACCTCAGCCCCAGAAATATGAGAGCCCACCACAGATTCCCCAGGCACTGCTTCCTCATAGGAAGACGTGTTGGTGGGATTGAGGAGGTCTTTGAAGTATTCCCTCCACCGATCCACAACATCTGCAGTCGAGGTCAGCAGAACACCATCCAATAATGAATCGCATTGTTCATAGTTAACTGGAAAATTAACCGCAGATGGATATATTTTTTCATCATGCAAGGACCTTTTTGGTTACGTAAACCACAATACAACACTTTTCCTCAGGTACGAGGACATTAGACTGCTAACTAGTGGTGTAGGAAGAGTACACCGCATCGCATGTTGGATTCAAGATGGCTGAAAACACATCAAAAAGTTCCAAAGGCAACTTTTTTTGTTTTTATAATCTTTGGGTTCCCCAAAAAGCTGAGATAAATGACAGAGTTTGTGTCTTAGGAAGGTCTACTAAGTGTGCCCGAGACAGATAATGTTCCAAGTTACTGGACAAACAGTTTGAAATAAATGTTTTTGAAACATTATGTGTTGGAATAATTGTTTGTAAGTTATCACAAAAGAAACGTTGTATTATGAATGCTGTCTTTCGAGGCCTAACAAGAGGAAGAAGGCTCGTGAAACTCCACTGTGATTTCAACACGGACAGATGGCAGGATCTGCTCAACTTCCAGAGGAACTCTCTTTGAAGTGTTAAACGAACTCTCTCTGAAGTATTTCACAAACTCTCTTCCAACTCTTTGGTAACCGAGGTCAACGCTATTTACGACCCGCTGCCCTCTTGAAGTCCCTGTGGTCAGGAGACGGGAGGGGTTATCCATTGTCCTCCAACACTTGCCCCAGCTGGATCCAGGAAGAGCCCAAGCCCGAGAAATCCTCTTCTTGGACTTCAATGAGACCGAAAACAATGACTGTTTTACATACTTCCTATTTCTGCTGTGACATGTGTTGGTGCGTGAACATTGAACATCTGAATAAAAGAGGAGACGAAAACCTTCTTCGTCAGAGCGTGGTGCAGGACTGTACAGAGAGTGCAGTGGCCACGTCTCTCCTCAATTGAGTCCAAATTGAATTCTGTCTCTGTTTGATTCCTTGCCTTTTGTCTTGTTTAATAGATGTCCTCAGTGTTTGAACGTGACAATAGCCAATAATGAAATATTGTTGTGGTCCCCTTTATTTTGAAAAGTACTGAAATACATTTTGGTACCGGTACCAAGTGATTGGTATCAGGCAACCCTACTGCCTACCATCTTTTTTATCTGCTGAATTTGTATCCCAACTTACTAAAGCAATTATAGTAACAATCTACATGTTGTCTTCTCAATGCAGTAAAGTGAAATGAAGACATGGAAGTGAAGCTCCGCCCCTCTGAATGCAAGCAGTGCTGCAGTGAATGAACATGGATGAAAACCGTCTTGTCTCGTCGGGAGAAGGACTTATGTGGTTCTGGACTTGGGATTTCCATAGTGTTCCCTTTTCTTTGTGCTTTCTAAGGCTGAAACGACGCGTCGACGTAGTCGACGTCATCGGTTACGTAAATACGTCGACGTCGTTTTTGTGCGTCGACGCGTCGCATATTTACGTCACACTACTGTCATGGCGGAGCGCAAAGCAGACGATGCGAGCGAGGAGAAAAAAGCACGCCAAAAGTCGTCAAAAGTGTGGGAGTATTTCAATAAACGGCCTAATAATGTTGTTGTATGCACACTGTGTCGAGCGGAAATGGCCTATCATAGCAGCACAACGGCTATGAACGAACATTTGAAAAGAAAACACCCGACAGCATTCTTGCCATCACCATCAACTAGTCAATCGTCCGCGTGAGTATACGTTGTCATCATTACACAAAAACATGGATGTGTCATTTATATCTGCGTTGTAAATTCATAAACTAAAACACTGTTTCGCTCTGAGAGGCGCGTTTGGCGTGCCTGTTCAGTGTTTACAAAGACGCGCTCCTCTTTAACGCTGTGGTGAGGCGGGGCCGGCGTGCGAGCGGCGAGGCGGGGCGCGCCGGGAGCGACGCTGCAATCGCGCACCTGGGCACGATCATCCAATCTCCTCTCGCTGAAGAAAAGCGGAGCAGCAGAGAGAGAGGGAAGAGAGACTGGAAGGAGCCAAAGTGAAGCTGACGTGGAGCGAGAGAGGAGGAGTATGGCGTCACATTAGTGCCAAAAATCCGAGCGCATAAAAACTGTTATCGCGCGCTGATTCTCCACTTCGTGCGCGCGTGGTGCCTTTCTGCGCGCGCGCGACGCCTTTCTGCGCGCACTCTGTGTACTCCGGGCATCTCTCCTCGCGCTGTCATGTTTCTTTTTGGCACTTTGGGGGCGGGTATGCTTAGACGGCCCCTCCTTTCTGATTGGTCAGGCGAAAAACGCTGAAAAACGCTGAAAAATGCTCAGAGCCAATCAGAAGTATAGCAGGGCGGGTCATCGTCAATATGCATCAAGAATTACGGAGGAAGAAGTGGATAAAAAAATGTGGCGCGCTGATGAAGGTTATTTCATAGCACATAAACACAATACAGGGTAATACAAAATGTGAGCCAAATCAATAATAAGACAACAAACACCATAATCACATCTTTCAGCCAGAACTGGTCCACCAGCAATAACATTATTTTATATTTTCACTTCTTCTTGAACATTTGTTTTATAATTTATGGAATTTCTTTTAATTCAGCCATAAAATTAATGAAATAATCTTTGAATTTTGTTTTTAAAATGTTAAAAATAGCTTTTAATAATGTATTCTGAAACAGTTTAAAATAATCAGAGAACTGACTAACACTGACCCTACACAACTATGTTGCACAATTAAGTCTTTTTTTTTTTTTTTAAGCGAAAGAGGTAATTTCAACAGGTACAGCATCCTATGTCATATCTACATGTAATAAGATTTGTAACAAGGCAAACCGTTTGTAAATTGGTCGAAAATCGTAATGGTAATTTAATGAGTACATGTACCATTGACATCAATGTAATGATTGAGGCTAGATGTCCGAGGTAAGATGGCTACAACGTTGCTACGCTGGAGAATGATTGGTCATATGAAAAATGCTCACAGCCAATCAGAAAGGAGGGGCCGTCTAAGCATACCCGCCCCCAAAGTGCCAAAAAGAAACATGACAGCGCGAGGAGAGATGCCAGGAGTACACAGAGAGCGCACAGAAAGGCATCGCGCGCGCGCAAAAGGCACCACGCGCGCGCAAAATGGTGTCGCGCGTGCGCACGAAGTGGAGAATTAGCGCGCGATAACAGTTTTTATGTGCTCGGATTTTTGGCACTAATGTGACGCCATAGAGGAGAGCCAGAGACAGAGGACGACGAGCGGGCGAGGAAGAGGAGCTGAAAAGCGAGGAAAGAAAGAGAAAAGAGTTGGAAGAGAAAAGACTTTGTGTAAAATTAAAAGATTGTAAACCTGACAAAGCCGTCTGGCGTTCAGTCTGTCGGTCCTGAAAGAACCCCACGGCACAAGACGTGTCACAAACGCTAACGTTAATTAGTTGTGCAAATACCTTTTACAACATTAACAGTTACATATACTATGTACAAACCAACAATTAACTTTCACTTTAATCATACTATCATTGTTGTGTTATTAAGCAAAATAAGCAATACTTTTACTTTTGGTGAAATGTTTACACTGTACACTTTTTTGTATTGGATGTTTAGCTTTATTTTTGCACATTTTAAAGCAAAATAAGCAATACTTTTACTTTTGAAATGCTTATACTATTGCAGAATATTAAGATTTGCACTGGATGTTTACTTTTATATTTGCACATTAAAAAGCAAATAAGATACTTTTAATTTAGTTAAATGTTAAAAGTTTTAAATGTTTACATTGTTACACAATATTTTGTCATGTTGTTGTCAATGTTGACTGAGTGGCCATACCTTTTTTTTGTAAATAAAAGCCATGCCTTTTGAAAAAACTGGCCTACATTTATTTTTTCCTCTTCATTTTAAATAAAAAAAATAATCGGTAAAAGGAAAAATAATCTATAGATTAATCGAAAAAAATAATCTATAGATTAACCGATTAATCAAAAAAATAATCTATAGATTAATCGATAGAAAAATAATCGTTAGCTGCAGCCCTAGTGCTTTCCCAACATGTTCCCACGCTACGGAACGGGCCGAGGGTCAAACGGGTCTCGTTATAGCTAAGGCGTGATTATCTGGTGAACTTTGGCAACTCACTGGTATCCTTGCGAGCGCGCCCTGCGGCCGAAGCGGCGCAGCAGCTGCTCCCTGCGCAGGAAAAGGAAGACTCCCAGCACGGCGAGGGGAAGGAGCAGGAAGAAGAAGAGCAGCAGGCCGTCCCTCAGCGAGGTGTCTTTGTCTGAGGACACACGCACGCGTTACAGCCTGCACGGGCGCAGGGGGTGAAAGGTCAACGCACCGTTCCAGGTGGGGCCGCTGTCCACGCTTCCCCCGTAACCTTTGACCTGGCAGAAGGGCGGCGCCCAGCCGTCCTCACAATGACAGTTCTTGTTGTTGTTGCACACCTAAAAGAAGAGGCGGAGGTCACATGACCGGGCCGGCGGCCAGAGCGCGGGAGGCGTCTCACCCCGTGACCGTGACACTTCTTCTCCACGTCGCAGTCAAAGTTCAGGACGTCGGCGCTGCGACACTCAAAGTTCAGACACACCTGAACGCCACACCAGAGGAGAGCAGCTGTCAACATGGCCGCCCTGTGCCCTGTGCCCGCCCCCTCCTCACCTTGTCCTCGCCACACTTGGTGCCCTCGTTCACCATGCCCGGGTCCGGCACGTCTGATCCCAGCATGAAGTCCACGCCGGAACACACGGCGCCGCCGATGGGTGTGCTGATGATGGAGGGGTCGATGCCGAACACCTTCACGCCCTGCACGTTGGAGCACTGCAGCTTGCCGCACATGGCGTTTCTACGGCGACAGGCTGTGAGTGTGCGGGGTCGGCGCGAGTGCACCATCGCCGTGGTTACCTGCTCTCGCACTTCTTGTAGCCGTAGTTCTGGTAGCCGCAGTTTCCAAAGCGATCGCCTTTGCTGTTGACGTCTCTGAAGCAGATCTCGGGGGCCATCTTGGCCTCTGGGGAGGAACGCCACCTTCTCTGAGCATGTGCCACGGCCGCGCAACCCCGGAACTACTTACTGGGCCCGAAGATGCTCCGACACTGGTCCTCAGCATGCCGACACCTGCCGTTGTAACAGAAGGCCTGCTGCTTCCGGCACGCCTGACCGTTCTGCCACAAACACACACGTGTCACGACTCAGCTCCACCATCTCCTCAATGATTGGTCAGTAGGCACTTCAGGGCGCCATGACTGCTACCACCTTGGAGCTGATGCCACGTGGAAGAAGATTTGACCTTGCTTTCACGTGGGGAAAAAGACAAGTATGGAAGTGAAGGTTCGCCATCAACACTGAAGAGCCGCCACGACAGCGTCTTGTGCCAAGTAAACACAATCTAAGACAGGTCCAAACCTTTTGACTGGGGGGTTGCATCGGCATACTTGCCAACCTTGAGACCTCCGATTTCGGGAGGTGGAGGGGTGGGGGTGTGGTTGGGGGCGTGGTTAAGAGGGGAGGAGTATATTGACAGCTAGAATTCACCAAGTCAAGTATTTCATATATATATATATATATATATATATATATATATATATATATACACACATATATATATATATATATATATATATATATATGTATATATATATATATATATATATATATATATACACATACATACATACATACAGTGGGGCAAAAAAGTATTTAGTCAGCCAGCAATTGTGCAAGTTCTCCCACTTAAAATGATGACAGAGGTCTGTAATTTTCATCATAGGTACACTTCAACTGTGAGAGACAGAATGTGAAAAAAAAAATCCAGGAATTCACATTGTAGGATTTTTAAAGAATTTATTTGTAAATTATGGTGGAAAATAAGTATTTGGTCAATAACAAAAATTCAACTCAATACTTTGTTATTACCAACAAAGGTTATAATACAGAGGTCAAACGATTACTATAGGTCTTTACCAGGTTTGCACACACAGTAGCTGGTATTTTGGCCCATTCCTCCATGCAGATCTTCTCGAGAGCAGTGATGTTTTGGGGCTGTCGCCAAGCAACACGGACTTTCAACTCCCTCCACAGATTTTCTATGGGGTTGAGGTCTGGAGACTGGCTAGGCCACTCCAGGACTTTCAAATGCTTCTTACGGAGCCACTCCTTCGTTGCCCGGGCGGTGTGTTTGGGATCATTGTCATGCTGGAAGACCCAGCCACGTTTCATCTTCAAAGCTCTCACTGATGGAAGGAGGTTTTGGCTCAAAATCTCACGATACATGGCCCCATTCATTCTTTCCTTAACACGGATCAGTCGGCCTGTCCCCTTAGCAGAAAAACAGCCCCAAAGCATGATGTTTCCACCCCCATGCTTCACAGTAGGTATAGTGTTCTTGGGATGCAACTCAGTATTCTTCTTCCTCCAAACACGACGAGTTGAGTTTATACCAAAAAGTTCTATTTTGGTTTCATCTGACCACATGACATTCTCCCAATCCTCTGCTGTATCATCCATGTGCTCTCTGGCAAACTTCAGACGGGCCTGGACATGCACTGGCTTAAGCAGGGGGACACATCTGGCACTGCAGGATTTGATTCCCTGTCGGCGTAGTGTGTTACTGATGGTAACCTTTGTTACTTTGGTCCCAGCTCTCTGCAGGTCATTCACCAGGTCCCCCCGTGTGGTTCTGGGATTTTTGCTCACCGTTCTCATGATCATTTTGACCCCACGGGATGAGATCTTGCGTGGAGCCCCAGATCGAGGGAGATTATCAGTGGTCTTGTATGTCTTCCATTTTCTGATAATTGCTCCCACAGTTGATTTTTTCACACCAAGCTGCTTGCCTATTGTAGATTCACTCTTCACAGTCTGGTGCAGGTCTACAATTCTTTTCCTGGTGTTCTTCGACAGCTCTTTGGTCTTGGCCATAGTGGAGTTTGGAGTCTGACTGTTTGAGGCTGTGGACAGGTGTCTTTTATACAGATAACCAGTTCAAACAGGTGCCATTAAGACAGGTAACGAGTGGAGGACAGAAGAGCTTCTTAAAGAAGAAGTTACAGGTCTGTGAGAGCCAGAGATCTTCCTTGTTTGAAGTGACCAAATACTTATTTTCCACCATAATTTACAAATAAATTCTTTAAAATTCCTACAATGTGAATTCCTGGATTTTTTTTTACATTCTGTCTCTCACAGTTGAAGTGTACCTATGATGAAAATTACAGACCTCTGTCATCATTTTAAGTGGGAGAACTTGCACAATCGGTGGCTGACTAAATACTTTTTTGCCCCACTGTATATATATATATGGCCGCAAATAAAAGCATGTTTCTGTTGTAAGTTTATGAGTATAGAGGTATTATTTTGGTCAGAAAAGCAAACAAGCAACTGGTAGCAGTCATGGCTGTCGTTGACTTGGTCTCACCTGCACGAAGACGTCACTTTGACAGAGCGAGGACGAGCCGTTACAGAACTCGGGCAGGTCGCACTCGTCTGTGCTGGAGCGACACACGGTGCCTCCTGGACGGAACTGTGGCGCACACAAAGACGCCTCAGTCGGTCGCCATGGTAACCGCTTCCCTCCTTTCAGTACCTGACAGTTGTAGCAGCACTCTCCGTCGGCACACTGAGCTCCTGGCTTGAGTCTGCATGTCTTGAACTCACAGCAGGGGTCGCTCTCACACTCCTGGCACACACACACACACGCACGCACACACACACACACACACACACACACACACACACACACACACACACACGCACACACGCACAGTTAGTTGCTGTATGTGGGTGGCATCGGCCTCTGAAAGCTGCGGTCAGAACCTTCTGCGATCCACAGTCACACTCCTCGCCAAAGTCCACCAGTCTGTTCCCGCAGTAGGGGGCGCTGTACGCCTCGTCGGGCTGCGGGACGTTCAGTAGACACGACCCCCCCGTCAACAGGATCATCTTCTCGAAGTCGTCGGCGCTGCAGCTGCTGAAGATGGTGGCGTCTTTCCTGGAAGCACACGTGAACAGAGATGTGTGACGCTCTCTGCTTCCTGCAATGGTGTCAGAAGGCAGTGTAGTATCTACTGCAGTACAAAATAACATGTTTTTTTCCCCAGATCGTGGAAGACTACATTCCTGGGGGCAAGCAAACAGTGGTCCATCATTGTGGGCAGGTGATAAAGTAAGTGTCCTTCACACTGCAGATCAATTCCCATTTATTTGACCATTTTTTCATTTCCGTGTAAACGGTGCAATCCCAAATTTTCCATGTCCAACCCACACCTCTTTTGTATGTGGAAATAAATAGGATATACAGTGTTCCCTCGCTACAACACGGTTCACTTCGCTGTTACACCGATTGTTTTTGTGTGTGTCATTTTTTACAGTGTATGAATGCGCATTGTGTTCTGCGCCCTGATTGGCTAAGGGACTGTAGACCAATCAATTCAATCAATCTTCTTCATGCCTTGTGTCCTGTACACTACAGAATGTATACTGTGGTGGGGGATATAATCCTGAACAAGTTTTTAATATGGATGAGACGGACTTATTTTGGAAACGAATGCCCTCTCGCATCTTTATAATGCAGGACAAAGCCAAAAGCGCGGGATTTAAGACCCAAAAAGATGGTGTGACTCTGGTTATGTGTGGAAATGCTGCGGCCTTTATGATAAAACCCGGGCTTATTTATAGGTCAAAAAATACTAGGGCCCTAGAAAATGTTTGGAAGGTAACCCCAAGCGTTAAAGGAGGAAACACTGTAAATGCGATGAGTCGTCAAAGTGAACGCTCCCGCACTCAGGTGGCGTAAAGCGTCGTAATTATTCGCCAAAATACACGGTTACAAAATAAATGGCTGACAGGGGAGCAGAAAGCAGGCGAAAATAAAATGTTATGGGGAAAGTTCCACCGCTCGCCCACAGACACAAACATCCAAGCAAAATATCCCATAAAACTGTCAGAGCCAAAACACTTCTGTGGAGGGGGGCGTGGTCTACGGGCCTGCCGCGGAGCGAGGTGTGTAAGGACCGGCCTCGAAGCCAGCGACAGGTGAGTAGATTGGCCAGCTGGGGCTGGTTATCTAATCACCTGTCGCCTGTATTAGCAGCAGCCGGGTCGAGACACGTTGTTGGAGTTGGAGGTGAGCGAACACAGTTGCTGGACATTGCCGGAAAAGAAAAAAAGAAAAGAAAAAAATATATATATATATATACACACACATATATATATATATATATATATATATATATATACACACACACACATATATATATATATATATATATATATATATATATATACACACATATATGTATACATATATATATATATATACACATATATGTATACATATATATATATATATATACACACACACACATATATACATATATAGATATATATATATATGTGTGTGTGTGTATAAACATATATATATATATATACACACGCACACGCACACATATATACCGTATTTTCCGCACTATTAGCCGCACCTAAAAACCACAAATTTACTCAAAAGCTGACAGTGCGGCTTATAACCCGGTGCGCTTTATATATGGATTAATATTAAGATTCATTTTCATAAAGTTTAGGTCTCGCAACTACGGTGAACAGCTGCCATCTTTTTTCCCCGTAGAAGCGGAATCGCTTCTTCTTCTACGGCAAGCAACCGCCAAGGTAAGCACCCGCCCCCATAGAAGAGGAAGCGCTTCTTCTTCTACTGTAAGCAACCACCCGCCCGCGTAGAAGAAGAAGAAACGCGCGGATATTACGTTTCATTTCCTTTGTGTGTTTACATCTGTAAAGACCACAAAATGGCGACAGGTTTCCGGTTCATGAAAAGACGCAATCTCTCCATCCGCACACGGACTACTATTTCACAGCAACTGCCTAAAGACTTTCAAGAAAAGCTGGCTACTTTCCGTGCATATTGTAAAAACAAGATAGCTGAAAAAAAGATCCGGCCAGAGAACATTATCAACATGGACGAGGTTCCACTGACTTTTGATATTCCTGTGAACCGCACTGTGGATACAACGGGAGCACGTACGGTGAATATTCGCACCACAGGGAATGAGAAGTCATCCTTCACTGTGGTTCTAGCTTGCCATGCTAATGGCCAGAAACTTCCACCCATGGTGATATTCAAAAGGAAGACCTTGCCAAAAGAGACCTTTCCAGCCGGCGTCATCATAAAAGCTAACTCGAAGGGATGGATGGATGAAGAAAAGATGAGCGAGTGGTTAAGGGAAGTTTACGCGAAGAGGCCGGGTGGCTTTTTTCACGCAGCTCCGTCCATGTTGATAAACGACTCCATGCGCGCCCACATCACGCTGGTTTTTAATATACTATTAAAGTTTGACTGACCTATCTGACTGTTTTTTTGACATTCCTTTAGCGCAGTTAGATGCGGCTTATAACACGGGGCGGCTTATAGGTGGACACAGTTTTGAAATATGCCGTTCATTGAAGGCGCGGCTTATAACCCAGGGCGCCTTATGGTGCGGAAAATACGGTATATATAATCAGTATACATATATACGTATATACATATGCATATATACAGATATATACATACATATAAATACATATTAATATATATATATATATATATAAGTAGACATATACATATATAAAACATAGTAGGGGTAGATCGTGCTTTGGTTTTTGGCTGAGACCATGAAGGAGTCTCCTTCTGTACCATGAACCTAACGTACTAAGATGACTTCATGTCCAGTTCTCGGGCTGTCCCGTATTGATCAATAAAGTATAGTCTTTGTTCAACGATCATCATCCTTCATCCTTCACACAGCCAAGCAATCTTCTACCTCGGAGAAGGAGGCAGGCCTTGATGTGGACACACTCACTTGTGTGCATACACCCACACCCACCACAGAGTGTGTGTGTGTGTGTGTGTGTGTGTGTGTGTGTGTGTGTGTCTTACTTGGCTTCAGCGCTCATGATGCAGGCGTCAGAGGGGCACGTGCACGAGCGGCTGTCGTCGTGGTTCATGCCCAGGTTGTGACCCAGCTCATGAGCCACAATGGAGGCGAAGGCAGCGACGTTGTTGTGGGTGAACTGAGGACACACACACACACACACACACACACACACACACACACACACACACACACAACCTGTTGGACAAGGGGACGTGTCAACCCTTCAAAGTACAACTTGGTCTGACATACCGCGTTGATGCCGCCGCCGTGACTTCTGGAACACACGGTGGAGACAAACGCCATCCCTGCGGTCACCCCAAAACTCTTCTTCCTGCATCATCATCATCATCATCATCATCATCATCAGTCTGCTTTAGAGATCGACCATACCATTATTAGTAGTCAATGATGCCGATAACTGATATTCAATTGCAGTAAAAGGTTTAAATACCTTTTACTGCAATTGAATATCAGTGAATAGTGTATGTCAGCAAACAGTCTTCCAGTTGTTTTTGAACATTATTTTTATTCATTGTTTTTGAGGAAACGCGGGACCAGTAGCGACATAGTGATTTATGCGGCGCTAATGTTGTGTTTAGCATCAAACACCTTTATTACGTGTGTCTAATGTTGTGTTTAATTTAGCATCAAACACCTTTATAACGTGTGTCTAATGTTGTGTTTAATTTAGCATCAAACACCTTTATAACGTGTGTCTAATGTTGTGTTTAATTTAGCATCAAACACCTTTATAACGTGTGTCTAATGTGTTTAATTTAAGGCTGAAACGACGCGTCGACGTCATCGGTTACGTAAATACGTCGACGCCGTTTTTGTGCGTCGGCGCGTTGTATATTTACGTCACACTACTGTCATGGCGGAGCGCAAAGCAGACGATGCGAGCGAGGGGAAAAAGCACGCCAAAAGTCGTCAAAAGTGTGGGAGTATTTCAATAAACGGCCTAATAATGTTGTTGTATGCACACTGTGTCGAGCGGAAATGGCCTATCATAGCAGCACAACGGCTATGAAGGAACATTTGAAAAGAAAACCGACAGCGTTCTTGCCATCACCATCAACTAGTCAATCGTCCGCGTGCGTATACGTTGTCATCATTACACAAAAACATGAATGTGTCATTTGTATCTGCGTTGTGAATTCATAAACTAAAGCACCGTTTCGCTCTGAGAGGTGCGTTTGGCGTGCCTGTTCAGTGTTTACAAAGACTCGCTCCTCTTTAACGCTGTGGAGAGGCGGGGCCGGCGAGCGAGCGGCGAGGTGGGGCGCGCCGGGAGCGACGCCGCAATCGTGCCCAGGTGCGCGATCCGCGCACCTGGGCACGATCATCCAATCTCCTCTCGCTGAAGAAAAGGGGAGCAGCAGAGAGAGAGGGAAGAGAGACTGGAAGGAGCCAGAGTGAAGCTGACGTGGAGCGAGAGAGGAGGAGAGACAGAGACAGAGGACGACGAGCGAGCGAGGAAGAGGAGCCGAAAAGCGAGGAAAGAAAGAGAAAAGAGTTGGAAGAGAAAAGACTTTGTGTAAAATTAAAAGATTGTAAACCTGGCAAAGCCGTCTGGCGTTCAGTCTGTCGGTCCTGAAAGAACCCCACGGCACAAGACGTGTCACAAACGCTAACGTTAATTAGTTGTGCAAATACCTTTTACAACATTAACAGTTACATATACTATGTACAAACCAACAATTAACTTTCACTTTAATCATACTATCATTGTTGTGTTATTAAGCAAAATAAGCAATACTTTTACTTTTGTTGAAATGTTTACACTGTACACTTTTTTTGTATTGGATGTTTAGCTTTATTTTTGCACATTTTAGCAAATAAGCAATACTTTTACTTTTGTTGAAATGTTTACACTGTTACAGAATATTTCCGTTTTGTACTTTTTTGTATTGGATGTTTATCTTTATTTTTGCACATTTTAAAGCAAAATAAGCAATACTTTTAATTTTGAAATGCTTATACTATTGCAGAATATTAAGATTTGCACTGGATGTTTACTTTTATATTTGCACATTAAAAAGCAAATAAACTACTTTTAATTTTGTTAAATGTTAAAAGTTTTAAATGTTTACATTGTTACAGAATATTTTGTCATGTTGTCAATGTTGACTGAGTGGCCATACCTTTTTTTTGTAAATAAAAGCCATGCCTTTTGAAAAAACTGGCCTACATTAATTTTTTCTTCTTCATTTTAAATTAAAAAAATAATCGGTAAAAGGAAAAATAATCTATAGATTAATCGAAAAAAATAATCTATAGATTAACCGATTAATCGAAAAAAATAATCTATAGATTAATCGATAGAAAAATAATCGTTAGCTGCAGCCCTAGTTTAATTTAGCATCAAACACCTTTATAACGTGTCTAATGTTGTGTTTAATTTAGCATCAAACACTTTTATAAACGTGTCTAATGTTGTGTTTGATTTAGCATCAAACACCTTTATAATGTGTCTAATGTTGTGTTTAATTTAGCATCAAACACCTTTATAAACGTGTCTAACACCTTTATAACGTGTGTCTAAAAGGAGCATTTCAAAATATGGCAAATCTCCTGGGAAAATTGTTCAAAATATGACATTTCTCTACATCACAATAACTAATCTACTCCATTTTATGACACTTTATGGATTTAATACATGGTAATGTTTCCTGAAATATTGCCAACATTTCAATAAACACAATTCTGGGCTCCTTCATGTAGATTTATAGTTGACATTTCTTCCTGGATGTAAGAGAAAGTATGAGAATGTGTGAGCTGCTGCCTGCCTTCCTTATGTAATGATCTCCTGTCTGTCAAGATATTTACACAGTTTGGACTTTTATCTTTTCTGCCGTCTTCTTGTCTCTGTGGTGTTATTTGATCGAATGACGGAACATGAAACTCCTTTAATGAGCCCACGCTGCGAGCGACTGCTTCGCTGCAGTAGCGAAAACACACAAAACGGGAATAAGCCAGAAAAAGGAAGACCAAAACTGAATACTTTCCCTACCCCACTGTATGTCAAAATGGCAAATATTGGCGCCGATAAATGGCCGATGGCTCGTCTGTCTTCAGCCCCACTACTTGGACATGTCCTCACAACTGACTCCAAGTGTGTGTGTGTTTGTGCGTGCGCACACACTCACAGGATGAGCTGTGCTGAGTCATGGCGGCGGCGAGGCAGCAGTTCTTTCTCTCTCCACTGGGTGAAGCGGCTCAGTACCTCGCCGGCTCCTCCCTCCGTGCTGATGAGGTTCTGCATGGTCCAGATCTCCAGACCCACCAGGACCACCCTGATGTTCAGCTGCATGTAGATCTGAACACACGTGCACACATGACATATGCCAACACGTGTGTGTGTGTGTGTGTGTGTGTGTGTGTGTGTGTGTGTGT